>NC_135550.1:29329175-29354175 GCF_964340395.1 Glandiceps talaboti | reverse complement strand
CTATATGATAAGTGGGTGAACATTATGGTTTGGGTTTGTGTTACATGGGTATCAGAACCGTCGTATATTTCAGACCTTTGAAAGGATTGGCTAGAGACTGTACTTGCATGACATGCTATATATAACGCTTACATTATGATGACTCAGTAAATGACTGAAAAACGTCCGCATTATGCTTAGATTTGTTCCATTTATTCTAGTTCTAAAATTTATGAAATTATTTTGAACCCAGATATTCCACATTCAACAGGATTTTCAAAACAATTGATTTACCTTAAGTTGTTATTTTATCGTAAGAATGTATGAAATGATATTTTGATCAATAATGACTTAATTATAGAAAAATGAAAAATAAGTAGACCATTTTCGATGATTTTATAGGTTTTATTTATATAGGACGGGAAACAGTATCGAAATTTTTTGAGTTCTGGCTTAAATCTACTTACCAAATAAAAGTGGATTTCTTCCTTGAAATGTTTGTTTTACCTCGTTCTGTACATGTTCCCTTTACATTCTGTCTGGCTGTCAACGCTTCATCGTTACGCCATCACTAATTGATTGCTTATGAAATTAGAATTATCGTATCTTTAGGAAACCCTCCTAGGCAGTGTACTGCATCATCACAACAAATGGTAACGGTACATGAACTATTGACATACGCAAATTGCCATCTCACGTGTTTTCACCAAAATATGGCATTTTTCATGTTTACATACAAGCTGTTCTGTTATCTAGTACATAGTACATAAGCTTACAGTTGCTGGTTCATTGTCTCCTGGTAAATTAAGACATTCGATATCAATTTATAACCTAATAATGAAATTGTACTTTTTGAATAGATTATTCAATTAAGTACAGTGTTATTGACTTCGTAATCAGGGACGAAATAATACTGTAATG
The DNA here is from genome assembly GCF_964340395.1 of Glandiceps talaboti. Lineage (NCBI taxonomy): Eukaryota > Metazoa > Hemichordata > Enteropneusta > Spengelidae > Glandiceps > Glandiceps talaboti. Next base: position 29,353,275 of record NC_135550.1, on the reverse strand, counting down.
TCCATGTACTCGGCCTCCACCAACATATTTATTGCATTGTTGGTGGTGTAAACTACGGTGACGTCACTCCTTAGCAACCAATTACGCAGCCGGACACTAATGTCTATCTTCCGTTACGTGAGCTCATTTCTCTTGTACACCTGCACTGGTACATTCACGAAAGAATTTCCTGGATATTGCACTAGTAACGTCCTGCGCCTACATTTATTGTTATCAAGAGGTTTGAAATTTCACACGGACGTTGGAAAAAATCTTAAAGACTTTGTTATATGCATACTGTGAAGTCTGGGTGACAAACATTCGGTGTAACTTTCGATTTTAAATTGTAGTTCAACACTGGCGTATATCAGTAATGATAGGGAAAGAGGATAAACACATTGACGCATGCGCAGCAAGGATTCCTACCTGCCTTACAAAATATGAGTAATGAATAATTGACATCTTGGAAGATACGCGTATTCTTAACATGGTGGCCACAATGGATGACACTCTTCGAGAAAAACGATAAAACAGACAAATTTGAGGATTAATTCCACCCGAAAATCCATCGGAAGTAATATGCCGTCTAATCATCGACCCAAATAACCCGATATTGAGGAAAATTCAGGGAATTAAGGAAAATATTTGCCAGTAAAAATGCCTACTGGACGGAGAGGGCTCGTAGCCCCACAGAATACCTTTCTGGAAAGTATCATCCGTCGATCTAATGTACAACGTAAGTACTATACGGTAGAGTAGACTGTCAAATATCATTTTGAATTTAGAATGGGGTTGTGTGTGCTTCATCCTTATAGTCTAATTATCTACATTTTGACAATATCAATGGGCTTGAATCATTGCTTATAATCGAATCCATTCCTTATCTCAATGTTATATGTGAACTATCGATCTTTTATCTTCGTATATTTCAGTCCCCTTTCTCTGTATTTTGGTTGTTTACACAGCCGCCGATTTGGTTGAAAAGGAAATGTTATTCCAGACAGTCGAATGGCTTTAAAGCAGCAACTATACGTTATATAGCTGTGTCTATTTCTTCGCCATTATGTCATTGTCGATTTCAGTTCGAGGGCATGACTAGAATAAAAGTCGTCTTCTTGTCGCTGCTGTGGCGCGTCATCTTATAGTTTCACAGAACGTTGGCCAAGCATACCAGCTCAGTCTAATACTCGGGTTCTCATTTTGGCATCGTGTACTGGTTTCTAGAGGGAATACTTACCACGGCCCTGATTCCTTAATCACGACCAAATTAGCCATCTTTAGAAATACTAACACTGTCGTTGATCAGACCCTGGCTTTTGAAAAAAAAAACACTCGGTAATGAGGAGGCAAAGCTTTAAATTGCTTCTCTGCGCCCATGCAATCCATTTACCTTCATATTTTGAGGCTGACAAATGTTGTTGATAATATGTAGTAATTCTCACATGAATATAACAGTCCTATGAAATTAATAACACACCTTTATCAATTTACGTGTTATGGTTCGAAAATTTGGTATGTCGGGGTTGGATATTTCTACCAATTTCCGAACTGAGCATTTTGAAATGTGAAAGCACATAAGCCATTGGTAATGAACATGAAAGGCAAGCATAAACAAAAGGAGATTGGAATATATCTTAAATGGATCTTAATTAGAAGCAATCCGATTTAGCTTAATTATCCATGCATCGCCTTCCATTTACTACATAGTTGATATTCATAGAGAAATGACAAATTGTTATGGACAGCCGCACTCAGCGATGTAGGAGGCTCTATCATTAAAAGTGAAATTCCAATCGAGGTAACGTTTTACAAAAAAAATTATACAATTATTTGATGTATAAATTAATATAAGTTCACTCTCTCAGAAAAATTTTTTACCTAATCGTTCTATCTTATCGTTTTACAAAATTACGGTGATAAATTTTGATTGGAGAAGACACCCCTGTTGCTATTTTGAGATAGATCGTATTTCAGGTGTTTATTTGTCTGGACAGATGGTAAGGGACTCTATATTCTCATTAATACACAAACACAACGTCCGAACACGCGCCATCAAAAAATGTATCGGTACATAAGCCTAATACTGAAATTACAAAATGAAAGAAAAAAACAATATTCCTTTCACATAAGTTTATGGAATTTTATTACATCATTTTCGAATTTATGAAACTGGTATCATACCTGTCAAATGTACTGATCTGAAGTGCAAAGGAATATGTATAAGCTGTTATGAAATTCTCTCAGATTATCATACTAAATTTACATTACCATAGTGCAAAGAACATGACAGATAGGTCTGTGCACGAAATGTCTTTTTGACAATTTCTCGGTCCTGTTTTTTTTCTTTTAATTTAAGATGTTCGTGTAAACTGAACCTCGCAGGCTACAGAGGCACATTGGTTTCAATAGTTGCATGCCACAGATTATTCGCTGTGTCGAATGAATTGACGACATCGCACGAATTTTCAACATAACATGTGTTTGAAGTAAATTAACCATTCTGCGAGGTGTTACTCATGTTCTTGTGTTGAGACGCCTGGCGCGGCGATGTTACTATTTCCGATTAATTTGCATCTTGTGTCACATTGTCAGCCCTATCGACTTGATGACTTCAATGTTTTCATACCAGTTATGTTATATGGAGTATTCTAACGACTTTGGCAAACAACCACCAGAATGCATGGACAAATATTTAAACGATTAAAAGCATAAAATATGGTACCGTGAAAAGAGACCCCTAGAGGAAAATATTCACTGTTCTTAACCCATGTAATCGAATTACCTCCCCTTGAGATGGTTGTTCATAAATTTGACAATATTTTGTCGACAGCATATTTCGATTACATTTCATTATACTAATAGGGGGAGCCATTTTCCACTGCTGCTCTAAATGCTGTCATAAAACACTTTGCACGCGTTTTGTCAATATTCCCTGATGCTACAATAACATATTCAGTCTAAACACTACTGTATACGTATATCAAAATGAATCACACAGCACTTTCCTCAGTACAAATAATATGTATTTGCAACATTTACACCATTGCCTAGTACTTGCAGACAGACAAATATATGGGAGCCTGGATTTATTGTGTAGCTATCGTCTCGTGCAGTATCAATAGCCTGAAAATGACTTTCGAGTAGTGAGACTGCGTGTTACGCAAGCTTGACTAAATGCACTATTTTCCTCTTATTGCATATTGTATTTATATTCTCGCTCGATAATAGCAGCACAAAATTTTATGACAACTATATTTTGCATTCATTCAAGTTATTATCTAGGGTGTGTCAACAAAAAGAATCTAATGCAACTGTTCATGCCCCTACAGCATACAGCACAGGGCAAAAATATCCTTATTTAAAATGGCGAACATATCATGCTCGAGCGACCAAGATGGCGCGTCTTGGCAACCAAACGAATGAAAGCAATCATATGACGTGTGGATGGCCATGCTTACAAACTCAATATTAAAAGTGCCTATGTAAGACGGATGGATCTCATCGGCAATTTAAGATAAAGTTATCTGTTTACGTGTAATCTCACTTAGATAGTATCGGTGATCTTTTTGCAATATGAATAATCTCGGCCTGAAATGTTATTAATGTATAATTGAATGCATATCCGTAGGCTTTCCTGTGCTATCTTTAACGATTGGGAATGATAGTACATAAATGCTATTTTTTGGCAATATAAAAAATATTCTTGCCGTACACAGACAAGATAACGATATAAAAATGTTACACGCACACTCTATAAGGTATTTTAAACCATTGGCATAGTTGTGAGTAGTCGTTAGTGAAACTTGTTACTTGAATGAATTTCGATTTCGTGTCTACACCAACGTTATTATAGGAGTTTCAAGTCGCCATATTGAATAATGAATTAACATACATAGCTCAACCATATCTTCCTTCATTAAAATTTAAGGTAAAGATTCTATAATACGATATGTTACTCTCTCGTAATACAATAATCCGATGCAATTTCACTGAATGAATGTAGAAAGATGACATCTCATTCGGCAGCTGCCTCCGCTTTTGTTCTGATCCAGAATAAAGCCTAGCAAGAAATTGAAATATGAAAATCTACACCTCAGATGAAAACAAGTAATATTCGAGTGAAACCCTGAAGTGTTAGATTTCATAATGTCGAAATCAAAATAATTCACTAAATATATGATAGATTTTAGATTTACTGACTCGAACCTATCTTGATCAATTTGGACTGATGTTTTGACAAAATTCCGACCACTTTCATCATCGTTCATATCATTTTCATATTCAGAAAATGTAGGTAGTTTACACCATTCAAAACTATACAAGTGATATAAAGTCCTGATTAATTCACCCGTCATCGGCCCCTATGTCGCATAGATTTAATGGATAAAATTACACAACCTGCATGGTTATTTACTTCATTGCAAGCTTTCTAAACGTATAACACAATGTTTTTGTCATATTTTGGCGGTGTAGTATGTACTAACAACACCAGCTATATATGTGTGGTGGTGTAACTGGTACTGTACACATGATATATCGGTGATAAATGCACCAAGAAGGATAAAGCCAAACATCTATATACCAAACAAAAGATACAAGATATAGTGACGAGTCGAAAGTGTAATTTGAAAAATGTGAAAAAATATCAAATTTCTGACCTGGTATTAGAAACGTATTCAAATATAAATACACACGAAATTGGCGTGGTAAGGATATTGTTTGGGTGGGGTATTAGCTATTTCTGTTATTTTCATGATGCTATCTTGGCAAGGTGGAGGATATAGGGTGAGTGGGGGGTAGGCATGATACTATCTTGGCAAGGTGGAGGATATAGTGTGAGTGGGGTAGGCATGATACTATCTTGGCAAGGTGGAGAATATAGTGTGAGTGGGTGGGGGAGGGGTTATTTCATGATATAGTTTGGATGACTATTTTACCTTTTTTCTTCACGATTCCCTCTTGGCGAGGTGGGAGATATAGTTGAGGAGGGGTGGCTACTTCTGCTATTTTCATGAAATAGAGGGCATTTAATTTTGTGACAGTTTCATTATAAGTCGAATTCAAACCAACTGTTTTCAAACTATATAGTTGGTTCCTCAAAACATTCCTGGAAGAGAATGTATGACGACATTAATTGTGATTTAGAAATATTTTTATGTATGCTTGTGTCGTCTTTAGCGTTAGCCCCTAACTTCACCCGTCATCGATTTAATTGAATAAATGACAAAGCACGGAAACGATAAACTGAGTGACCCTCACAATCTCTGATGAGATTAAAACATTATCTAACGTTGAGATTTTTATAGTAAATATCAACCTGATAAACAACGTAAATATAGATATCCATGAAATGTACATGGACCCATCAAACAATAAAAAAACGGGGGGGGGGGGGTCAATTTATAAAAAATTTACCATCATGTCACTTTTTGTGTGTTCTCTTTAGGTTAGCTTTCGGGGTGGAATAACAACCAAACTAAGCACAATTTTCACTCCAACCTACATTCAATTTAAGGCTCGGTGGTATGTCATCTATGAATGATATTAATTATGATGATATTAATATCTCAACATGAATATTTAATTAGTTGGAAAATAGAGCTAAACTTGATACGTTACAAAGAGATGTTAATAATGGTGAATATATCACTACTTCTATTTATATTTTTATAGAATATTTTATGCAGAGGATGAAATAATTTTGCATCGATTCAGAAATGGAAAGATTTGACGTGCTTCAATTTTCAGACTCTCTCTTACTAATTATCTGCCGTCTGATAGATTTTAAAATATCTATAACGCATCTCTGACTATGTTTTAGATTTAATGGGTGTTGTTGTTCCTAGTTAACTACATAAATGAAGATTTTGATATGAATCATTCAGTTGGGCTTTGTTTATTTTTCATATTTCCAAGAGAAATCAATTTCATTGAATTGTGCATTACTGCAGTCGACATATACCACTGTGTCTTTTTAAAAAAAAAACTACATACAAAGTGTAATCGGCAATTACTCGTTCTGCCCTCGTCTGTTTTGTTATTACTGGAACCGTATCAAAATACTTAAGAGACCAAATTAATTGAAGAAGAGAAAGGCACACAAAAACTGCCTTTGAATAAAAATACTACAATAACAAGAAACAATTAGACATGTTGAGAATGAAAAATATAACGTGTTTAGATATCTTAATTTTACGGTGAAAGCTAGATTTTTCAGATAGGTTGGTTGTATCGATCGAATATTTCTTGATGCCAGGCTATATACAATGTAGTATAGAGCAGTTATTATATCACGGTTCGATAAAAGAATTGTCGATGGTATTAAATGAAGGCAAATAAATGAATAATGGCCATTGTGTTATTGTGAACAAGTTTGCTGTGTGGCTGTTCTATTCTTTAGGTTCGTTGCATAGCAACATGATGATGACACTGCGTGTCATTAGAGGCCCTATGCCACGAGCATGAGTGGTGAGCCTTGCGAACGGTGAAATACGTTTCTCATTCTCACTTTAAAATCAGGACACGCGAAGACTGCCAAATGTAGTTCCGTTTGTGATTTAAGTCTAGCGGATAGGAAAAATAGGTTAGTACGATGCACGATGGAGCGTTGTCATGCCAACCATGTGCTTGATGCGACCGTCTCCAGGCAACAGTTAGTCATGCAGCTCTGGAAGCTACACTTCCTATTGGATTCAGTGCATTAAATCGTTGGTTTTCGTTGATGAGTATCATTTTCATTACAGGACCTCACTCATCTCAATGTCTACCACCTTTGCCAGAACTATTGTCAATTTTGCTAAATTCTGCGAGGAAGCAGTTTTTCCTTTCGTCGGCCCCTGTAACTCACTTCCGTCATTAGTTTTCACGTTATAAAACGGACTCCGATTTCTCACTTCAGTCGAGCTACAATTTCATCAAATAATACTGTGTGTCGAAGGCTACCTTGAAGTATACATATCGAGAACCATCAAGCTAGCTAGGTGGTCATTTCCATGGCAACCATTCACTCAACAAAACCATTAAATGGATAGCTGCGGAAAGGCATTTATTGCGAATTGATTATGCTTGACATTTTGAGTCGTATGAATTTAGCATAATCTTGTAATCAGCCAACGGATACAAGAAAAATTCTTCAACATCCGACAGTCTTTTCACAATAATAATTACCAAATTTTCACTGACGCTCAAGTATCTAATGGATTTTTATTAATACTCCCATAATTGTGTTCGATTATATCAAAACAAACATTGAATAAAACAAATTATGTTTTTTTTTTTAAAAAGTGTAGTTGAAATACCGAATTATATGTTAAAGGAGAAACACAAAAGGGTTCTATTGAAAAATGCCTAAATAGCAAGCTCCATTCCAATATTATTTTTCCACATATACACGCCTCAAAATGTATTTGATAAACGGTACCAATACGCCACAAATCAACAGGTAGTTGTCTCTTGATAATCTTGCCCCATGATCGATGTTTTATCTGCGTTGTTGTTTCTATGAGACTAAATGATAATATTCATTTGAATTTCAGACATCTTATATCAAACAAGTATCAAACTCGAGTGTCTTAATTTGCTATAATGTTATATTTAATATAAATAATCACATGATTGGATAGTATGACGTAGCTGTAAACACTGAAATAAAAAGTAAGTTAGGTCAAACAATTGTTTATTTGACCTTGACTAGACCATCAGTCATACATTTTATGACTGTGCTCTTTGGTAAATACCACAATATAAAACAGTTCAAACTGTATCTGAATAAACAATGCAATATGCGGGTATGCCTGTGCTGTAGGCAACAAGGACAATGCTGGAAAAACGCATTGATTCAGATCATCAATTAGTGACAAGTTTTGTCGGAAAATGATTACTTCAATTCATAACAGTCATTTCTATAGAGATCGCCATAAAATGATATTGACAGGAAAGCAGTAGTTGTACACCCTATGGTAGTAAAGTGTTTGCTTTAAACATGCCATGTATAATTCAAACTAAAAATTGTTGTTTAGCGCTATGTCTTCATAGGCCAACATTGATTTGAATATATTTTATATTCAAAAAGATAACATAAATCCATCCACGATGCTATTGTTTTTATTAAAACCCTGTGTCGCCAAGGGTAAATTTGGATCAGCAATATTACCATTAGCGGGATTGCAAAACGTCATATATCAGATAGAATGATTCCCGATCAGAGTCATCCATCATTGCGACAATCTGGAAATTCGTGAAGCTTTGAAATTTCCCCAGAAGGCTACATCGTGACAAGTACTCGGTGATAAACGGTCTGGATTTGGCGACTGCCTCTAACAATACGTAATTTACCATGAAACGAAACATTGTGTACATTCACGTAGATAAGCATTACCGATTATTTTTTTTCAATTTTTTATACACCAAAATAGTATAGAATTTCGGAACTCAGTATTTCGGACGATATTGTGAAAATTACAACATAAATAATTATTCCTCCGAGCTAAGAGTTCCGTAGTGAAAACAACTTAGAGTGGATCACAATCCGGAATGGCTAGGGAATGCAAACATTGAGAGATAGGTATTCTCTGTCTCTCAGACATAAGCTGCGCGGCCTTCTTGTTGTTTAGTTTTTCGTGAAAGAACTATACACCATGCAGGAAGGTGTCAAGGAATATCCAACGTCTTCATTTTTCGGTCTTCACTACAGCCTCGATTTAATATTCCTCTCCTTTCCAATCAACCGCAATTGATAAATAGGAGCGAATCAACTGAAGTCTTGTAGTTAGAAATTAGAGAAAGATGAAGCCGTGGTAATGAGTATTGGCCATTTTGTTTACAGAGACTTGTAAAAACGGCAAATCACCAGTTTATTGACGCAATGGGATAGTACCTTCGAATTTCGTCCAATCAGAACACGCCAATAAATTAGGTCGTTTTTCATTTTTTTCAAAAAGTATTCTACTTGTATAAGTGAAGATAATGACTGAAATGTGGAAGTAAATCTTCTAAATGAGATTTTCCCGTTAACACGTATTTACTTGTTGACCATAACCAATCATAACCAGAAATGAAGACATTTATTTCTAAGCGTTATTTGGTCTATGTTATCGGTTTAATTTCAAATTTGAACTTAAATATGGTTGTAGCTTTTCTAGAACGTATATCAGAAGTAATGTAACTGGTACCCGTATTACTAAAGAATTCGTTAGTACATTTCAATCTTTTTTATTGTCCAGAATCCTCATTATATTTGGTTCGTATATGAGTTTCAGTAAGAGATGTCGTACACAACATGTATGCCTCACTGCATGTAGATAGATATTTGGTGTGGTCAGGTCAGTGTTGCCATCATCTTATCCAGTGTGAATAAGGACACTTATAGTAACAAAATAAGGCCATATCTGAGCCCATTTGGACGTTAATCTTCTACAAATTTAGACAAACCATCAATCACTTATCGATGATTTAACCACACAGTAACAAGACGCTCAAATGATGGACACCAGAGGTTTCGCTGCTAGATATCCATCGTTAATTGTATTCCCAAACGGATCAGGAGAAATTGACATATTAACTTTCTAAACACGGGCATCATGGAAAGTTGAAAGAACTTACACGAGACACTTTTTTAAGATAAAAAGGTTGAACTTTCTTCGAGAGTAAAGTCGGTTTTGATAAAAAAAAACCGTTGCAAGCCTTAATCGTTGCCTGACCTTAAATTTTCATTATATAATCTACAATGAGACAAACATTGAGTCTACAGATGCAGTTTATTGTGAATTAGTTTCGTATCAAAGAAATATCAAATATAGTTAAAGAGATGGCAAGGTGACTGATATAAAAGTGTGGTCTAAAATCGAACCTCAGATCACTACATTGACATGATCTTGGACTATGGATGAAACAGCAAAAATCATAAGCTGCAGGTCACATAATATATATCCATCCGAAAATGAACCTTGTGGCTTATATGTGTGTGTGTGTGAGGGGGGGGGGGTGTCAGATCATATTGTCAATATTAACCAAACTCGATTTTTACAGTAAGGCTGCAGCTACAGATAATACATTGCCTAAAAGTAGTAATACCACTTCAAATGTAACCCGACAAATGTGCATTATCATCTGCTTAATGTGTGATATTCGTAAAAGACTATTGGTGATCAAACAAACAAACAAACAAACAAACAAACAAACAAACAAACCAAATAAATTGACATATCAAGTGTTATTACTCGAGTTATACAATTTATCACGCATACGACTATATTCAAGATGTCATCTATAGAAATAAACAGATGACAAGGGTGAAACCAACAAAATGAAAAGAAAACACCATTTTAATGTAAAACTCACATATAAATTGTTAAAACTGACGTAAGACACACAATCAAAAAGGTCCGTGACACTTGAGAGTAGTACAGCTGTGCAACCAGAGGGAGGGCTTTCAAACAACTTTCATTTCCATTAATAGCGGCAGGGAAATGCCGCCATATTGAATATATCACACAGCACAAACGATGTTATGCATGACAGATTACATATTACTATTGTGACCTCCAACAATTGGAAATTAAAAACAAAATAATATCGTTTTATTACAATGTTGACTGGCTGAAAAGTGAAGACAGACTTATATAATATAATCTATCTACCTACCTACCTACCTACCTACCTATCTATCTATCTATCTATCTATCTATCTATCTATCTATCTATCTATCTATCTATCTATCTATCTATCTATCTATCTATCTATCTATCTATCTATCTATCTACATGTATGTATGTATCTATCTATCTATGTATGTATGTATGTATCTATCTATCTATCTATCTATCTATCTATCTATCTATCTATCTATCTATCTATCTATCTATCTATCCATCTATCTATCTGTCTGTCTGTCTGTCTGTCTGTCTTCCTGACTTCCTGTTTTTCAATCAATACATTATCAATCAGTTAATTATCAATTCATAATCGATAACTTGCACAATGCATGCGTATATATGTGTGTGTGCGTTATTTTGTATTTGAAAACACTGGCTTCAACGCGGATTCATCGTTTAACTGATCTAACATGCAACATGTATATGAATTTCAGGAATATAACTATTTATTTATTTATTAAAAAATACGGTTTAACATTACCTTTATAGCAGAAGGATGTCGTGATGAATGAATAATTAAGGAAACTGAACGATGGCTCATAAAATATGATGAGATAAATTAACACATTTGTAAAATGAGAAACATCAGATATCGAATAAAAACGAAATTGTCATACAACCTGTGCATAGAATTCATAATCTGTATATATCTCCCTTCATATATTGAAAATATCACTTTAAAAGTGTTAATTGCAGGTTTGACAAAAGTGCGCCTTTCTTTAATCTCAGGTAACAGACCAATTTTACGGTTTAAAAATGGTTTTTATCTTATCCTTTTGGGCTCTTCCTCACGAGTAAAATTGTATAATTACGCGACTGGTTTCTTAATCCCTAGTGCAGATGCAGAAAGCATGTAGAATTTTATGCATGGCTTCACGCGTATCATGTCTCCAACTACTTGTCTAAATGACTCGACTGACGTCACCACCAACCCCTATGGGGATTTGTCGCCAGTTTTAAAAGTCCTCAATTGTCGTAGTAGGTAAAGACAAGCAATTTGGTCATGTGACAAGCGATGATCTCCTTGGTGATGGACAGCTGTTCAATGTTTGTAATATGCATTAATTCCTTGGCTGTAAACAGTTTAAGTTTGATACCAGGTGGACAGTGAAAGAGACGACGTCCCCAGAGGTATTCCATTCAGGGTTTTAATAACATTACCGAATGATTTCCAACGCCAACGCGCGGTTGAAAGCCTGACGCGTAAAGGGTTCAAATCAACACAGCACAGCACGTCTCAGTAAAGTGACTAAATTTAGAGCTTAAATTGTATTCCTTAGCTGCATACAAAAACACAATATTATAATTACTCTAATTACAACGACATACATTACGTCTAGACAAATAATTCTAGCCATAATAGAACGAGGACTAGATTTACGTTAACACGCGACTTTCAAATTAATAAAGTCATTGTTAGCTAAAATAATGTTTAGCGGGTTTCTGAAATGCTTCAAATGATCTATTCGCTCACTTTAGCAAGTCAACTGTCTGTGACACATTCTAACGGTTTAGCCATACAATACAACATTAAGTAGTGTATAACATATTCATATCAATATTTCATATTTCTAAAAAATATAATGAGTACAATTATGATATAAAATGCCTACTTCGAAATTGTCTTCAAATTATCAATGCGAAATATCGCAATTGGGAATGACGAAATATCCGGTTGACTAACTGGACAATTTTTAATTGGTCGTAATCGACAGTTAAACTAGTTGTTGCAGGTCATTTGAATTATTAGATACTCAACTGGGAAAAAATCGCGGCAATGGTGATCTTAGTGCGTTTTATTTCTCATGTTAAACCGGGAAAGGTTGCATTGTTACCAAAGTCATGTCATAACGGTGTGATATCGTGATAACATGTCCCAGGGGTCCTACACGATGCAGTGAATCCGATATATAGAGGTATCTTAGTCAGATGCCATTTGCTTTCTCTCGGGACATCTCGTTGCTGACAGACGTGACCTGTTTACACATACTGTCTCAAAACTTTAACCCATAAAGGAGAGGGTCATTCAGGTTTCAATTTGTTGCATTAAATAGCGATAGGTTTTATAACCTGTTTTATTTAAGATAGTCTTCATTTCATAGCTTGTATACATTGCCTCATATAGTGACTAAGGATACATTTTGTACATGATATGGCTTACTAGAGCCAACAAAATTTGATGAAAATAAGCTGAGTAATCATTTGTTTTATTGACCACTGATACGGGGTCCACGATATATGTATATTATTTTCTTCCTCAAGTTCATCATCATCATCATCATCATCATCATCATCATCATCATCATCATCGTCATCGTCATCATCATCGTCATCGTCATCATCACCATCATCATCATCATCATCATCATCATCATCATCATCATCATCATCATCATCATCATCATCATCATCATCATCATCATCATCAAAAACAACAACAACTGCTACTACTACTACTACTACTACTACTACTACTACTACTACTACTACTACTACTACTACTACTACTATTACAACAACAGCAACAACAACAATTTCACAATTTTTCTCTCAACATTTACAATCGTATTTATTTTTCGCATAACATAGATAGAAGGTAAATACAAGATTTTAATTTAGATTTAATAGGGGTCCAACATAAGCATTTCATTCGTAGATACGTCAAGACTGTCTACAATATATATATGAACAGAACAGCACTCAAGATTTTGTCTCCATTTTCCATTCCATACATGACATAGATTTTCACAAGCAATACAATATTAATGTATGAGTAGTAATGCGCAGAAAGATGGTGCAGTTTGGATTGATAAAACGCCGCCGACTATTCGTTCTGTATTTCTTGATCGCGTTTATTCTCTGCTACGGTTGTTGTAGTCAGTCAGTGGAAATTAATCTTACATACCTTAATACTGTTTTATAATCCAATTTTTCATCAGCATACTGTATATGATGAATCAAACGTCATTTCTGTAAAAACGCCTCAAGCAAGGTACATCGATCACTAGAGGTTTAATGTTGCTATGTTATTTTTCAAGTCAAGGTGAAGCATAAAAGCGGAAATAACCCCGAGTAGCACTCAATTTAACGACAGCGTCTATCTCCTCTATGAAATAAAACTTATTTTGTGTAAAGTCTGCCAAAAATGTATACTAGTATGTTAAAGTGGATATTCTATTGCATTAAAAGACTGTTCTAGCAGTAAGAAAAACACTATTTTCACCCGTTTTCAATCGATATTCAACTCGTTCTCTAATTAAATTGAAACGTTCCAGCAAATACGACCAGTGTAATAATGATCAAAATATGTACATTAAAGTTGAACAAAGGGGAAAGCCGTGGGAGGCCTCTGGATTTGTGATTTCATTAGCGAGGCATTAATACATTACTTTTCACCAAAATTTCCTAATATACTCTCAGATATGTTATCCCGAGGCTGACCTTTTGTGTAGTTAACCAACAGTTTCTATAGATGTGGGAGACAAGGGTAACTTTTTTTATGTTGTGGCTGAACATTGTCACCTTTCAACTAGTTTGTGTTTACAAGGAGACCGTATAAAGTGTCATAAATCTTTTTTAAATTCTATAATTTTCAGAATTTACATTGCTTTCCACTGTTGTCAGAATAATAAAAACAAGCAAAAATAACTTATCGTACTTAAAGCGTGCGCAGAGTAAGTTACATTATGGTAAACGAAGTTGATATATTACTCATTGCATGCAAAACCCGTACGTTCTCTTAAATGAAGAAAAAAATTGACAGTCATTGTATAGATTTCATGAAATGAAAAATCATCTTCAAAGAAATCTCACTATAATTCAAGATGGCCGCCAATTTGAAAGCAGTGTGTAAATATAGAGAAATTGAGAGATATTCCCAGAATCGATGGTAGGGATTTGATCCCCAAGGCTAACACAGTAATACTTTTAAAGACACTGGTTGTTTCCCACTAATACCACTACTAATAAAATGTGACCCTTTTTACTTCCATGAACTTCTAAAATATGGCCCTTCGCCATGAACCGATTTGTAAAATATGACACCCCCCCCCCCTCCTCCATACCCGCTTTGTAATCATCGTTATCGAAGGTTTCCTCACAACACTTCGTGTATGGTGATTTTTTGGTTAATTTCTATAATTATTCGTATATCACACAATCCGTCACGGTATGGTATATACATAGATATATTTCCTCTGTTAATCACCTTTCTGACCTCGTTACAATTTACATGATACTTTGGATGTGAAGTTTATTGGGTCATAGCTTCCTCAGTTGGAGAAAATCATCTCATTACACTAACAGATAATGATAGAGACTATTATTACGTCTCTTGACGCTTCCAAGGTGATAATTATATTGCGTCTTGGACTGAATAGAAGGGTCTTGAGTTGGTGAGTTTTACTGCCTATGCACATATGCCAGTGATATTTTTATTTATTTCATTTATCTTATGTAAATTAAAACACAAAGCATTTCGTTGTCCTTAATGACTTACTGTATCAATCACTCTATTGTTTACCAAATAATTCTGAAAAATTAAAATTAATCTTTTATCCTCATTTTTTCTACGTTTAACCGGTGCATGGTATGTACTAAGAACAATACAATGTATTTAATGTGTGTGTACAAGTGAACATACTTATTAATTAATGTGTAGTGGTTTGGGTTAATTCACGAGCTTGTCATGTTTCAATAACATACCTTGGTTCTTTAGTATCTTATACTTGGCATTCTGAAGAATACCATTAATAGTGCACCAATGTTCGTCTGACGGTAATAATTTCGACATACTCGACGTTTGACTGTTTATTCATGACTATGACCTAGAAGCAATTCATTGCTAGAAAATCACATTATCTTAATTAATTTATCTCATTATCAAGTCAATGGTGGTTTATCATAAACAACACCATTAATAAACTGTCATACATGTATAGTGTATAGGTAGCCCCATGACCGTATTTTAAACATAAAGATGGACTATTCGTCTACAGTATTTCCAGGAATAACTTTGTCCACGTGACCTGCTTCCATCACACAAAACTCAATCTTAAGAGCGAGGATTACGAGTACCTACCACTTTAAGGCTATCAACGTATTCTAGCGAGGAAAGGGATGTACATTAAAACGGCTTAAAAGCAGCTTCCAAATTAAAATTGGACCATTTGCCAAGCCAACCGTGAATTGTATGTCCTTTCTGTGGCTTCATTTCAACGTGCCGCAGGGTTCACAGAATTTAGTTCATACCGTTGGGTTGAAAATGTAATTGATGGTCAAATTGAAGTTTAAGGGTGGGTTTCTATTGATATGCGCATGCATGACTGGCATGTTACTTTCGATATTTCGGTAAAATACCTCGTTTGAAACATGCAACAGGGCAAGTATATGCTAGATAACAACAGCGACATTATGTCGTTATCTATGTTAATGTATGTATGTATGTATGTATGTATGTATGTATGTATGTATGTATGTATGTATGTATGTATGTATGTATGTATGTATGTATGTATACAAGTAATAAATGCCGTCCGGGTAAATACACGCCGACAGACAGGCAGGCAGGCAGACAGACAGACAGACAGACAGACAGACAGACAGACAGACAGACAGACAGACAGACAGACAGAACAAAAATGGGTAAGAAATAGACATACAGACTGTCAGAGCAAAACAGAAGTGAACATAAAGAAGACAACATAAATTTGGCCATCCATCATTTAGTGTTTATAATGATATGCAATATGGAGTATTCATTGAATGATATTATGACCCATACATATCTACGTAACTGACGTGACGTTTCCCTTGGAAATATACTGATGCGTTTAAATGATGTACGGTACCATGTGATCAGAACAGCCAGGGTTCTAAAAGTGAAATAAACATATGTAGTTAAATTAGCAATAATAAATCCATCATAATTATACTCATTTCGAATTCTGCCGATTATTCGGTGACTGGTGGCTTATTTTTTATTTTTACAGATATTATTTTCAATAGATTAGCTCCAACTTTCTATATATCATTTAACTTCAAGATTAATGTAATGGCGGATAGGGAGAATTTGTAACAATTCCATCAGATTAAAGAAGGCATAAATCTCGACAGTTTCGGTCAATCTCAAGTTCAACGTCTTAACAAGATATAGACAATAGGATTTCCGTCTCTGCTTGCTACTTTTGCTGATTTCTTAACACAATAGTTTTTGGATTTGTCAAAAGGAAACAAATGTTGGAAGACATGTTCATTAATTTTGTAGTGACAACAGAATTGCCTCGTACTCCTACTCGTAATTTGAAATTTATGAAAATAAATTATGACAGCGTTCTCTCCAAAACGTAACTCCAGTATTCTTTGAGAATGTTGTCTTCTTTTTTTTTATTCAAAGTGAAGAAAATCACGTAGCATAAAATAGCACAATGGAAATAATGTACTGCAGTCCGGCGATCACTAAATAATTAAGCAATCATCGAGAATCTAATTAGCTAGTACGCTATTTTTAACTTGCGAGACCTGTATTTTCATCGATGTTCTTCTGTGTTTGTTTCTCTTACTTTGAACTTACCGCAATAACCCGCGGCCCCACCATTCCTGGATTTAATGAAATTATCAGTAAAAGCTTCATATAAATGTAAAGAAAATTGAATATTACCGAAGTGAAAAAGGTCCACCTCATTTGATTTGAATCACTTGTTTAAGAAATATGATTGCAGCAATAGATATAACTATTGTGTCAAGATCAAGGCAGCACATGTAGATGACTCAACTCCACAGGTGGTCACTGATTACTGTAATTCGTACTGATTAAACATGGGTAGAGTCATCATCGCAAGTTGCAAAAGATTACACGTCGATGCCAAAACGTGAACACGAAGAATGTTAAAATAAATGGATTTTCTAACTGTTAGTAAAAAGACAGATGAGGTAAATCAGGCCCTTTACGATTTTCAGCACTACATTCACCACAAGTAAACAACATCAACACAACGAGGGAGATTTGGATTGGTTGTAACACAGGCGTTAAACATGTGTCATGTGATATCGGACATAATTTACGTGCCGCCTATTCTTCTCTTGAAGTGGCTACGAGGATGAGAAATGGATACTTATTTTGAGTAAAGCTTTTACTGCTAATAATATATACACCAAATCCGTTGTTTGTAAAACATCTATTAAGAATATGCAAAAAATTGCTATTTGTATGCACAAGTGATTTTTAAATAACAAGGCAATGACTACGTCGTATCAAGTCTGCATATTCGTTTGTCACTTTCCCACATATTGAAACGCCAGCATGCATAAAGAGTTTGATTACCATCTTTGAGATTACTAGTCATTACTTATGTTTAGCCAATTTCTCACTTCCTGTACAGTGTATGTACAATAACAAAAGTTTCTACGCACTTTTTTGCGCAAATTATTGAGTTACAAAGACATTTGTTGTGTTTTCCTTTTGCTAATTATTGAGTTACAAACAATGACCAGGGTTTTGCTGTTTTACATGGTTTTATTTTTCAAGACGATAGACACAGTAAAGTTGTTTATCAATAGAGAATCAAAAATTAATAGCCATTTCTTGTCCATATGGCCACTTTAATATCCAACCTGTTAATGTACTTTTGTACGTAGTAAACATCAACTTGTAAAAGCTGGACATTCAGGTCAGGTCAGGTTTATGGATGAGGTATCTATTTTTAAACGTGACACACAGTATGCTTTCCATCGGCGACGAAATGTTCCGGCCAATACATAAGTACTTGTGGAACTGGAGAATGAATACATTCAATACACACCATGTTATCATCTGGCAGTGTATATTATAAATCATGCGATTCAAAACCTTGATAAATGAGTGTGCTCTCAAAAATCGTGCTCAGATAACGAAATGGTTCGAGGTGATAAATCAGGAACAAGGATGGAAACTAGCAGTCTATAGAATGATGCAGGGATTGCCGTAAAAGATTTTCTTTTTAAGACTGGATAGATTGTGATTTGTCGACCTCTCATCGTGTGTGATATATCGAGTCTCATATGGTCATTAAACAGCTTAGTAATATCTGTTGAGATGATAGTTCACCGGGGACCCATTTACAAAACACTATTGAACTTATCCAGGTTCTGAGAATTAGTACTCTGTTATTAATATTGATTTATTTAGCATCCCGAAACCAATCTCTTTTAGAGATCCAAGGAGATATACTATATTTAGTTTGACACATAATAATGATAATGCAAAGAATTTTCTTATATATTCTAAGGATTACCTGACCAAAACATGTGTCATGTACGTTCTTAAAATTCATTTGAAACAGACTGAGCCTTTCTGATCCAAATCCCTTTCTAGAAATTATCAAGCTTTCTAGGTGAACTAGGATGTTGTTACCAAATACGGTAAAAGGCCACTATTATGTTGATCATGACAATAACAACGACTGTGCCCATGATGATGATGATGATGATGATGATGATGATGATGATGATGATGATGATGGTGGTGGTGGTGGTGGCGGCGGCGGCGGCGGTGGCGGCGGTGGTGGTGGTGATGGTGGTGGTGGTGGTGGTGATGATGGTGGTGGTGATGATGATGGTGGTGGTGGTGGTGGTGGTATCGTCGTTGCTGTGTGTGTGTGTGTGTGTGTGTGTGTGTGTGTGTGTGTGTGTGTGTGTGTCGACAATACTGACTGGGTTAACTTGAAAAGGTGTGTTATCTAAAGGGAGAGACTAAATTGACTCGATAAAAAAGGTCTGCGTCGTCGGCGAGTTACATATAAATAACTAAACGTGAATATCCGTGTGCAAATTAGTTACCATGCATCTGGCAAATGAATCTGGCTTCGAAGAATTAACTAAGGAGCAATCAATTTTTTTTAATTTCCACTGAAGCTGTATTTTGTTACAATGTTTGTTGCCAAAGTTGATCATAATAATGAAAAAATCGGATATTAATTCAACTCTAAATAAGGCAGGTGTTCACTTCTCGATTTCACAAGATATATTTCTGGAGTCTATTATTATAAATGCAAAGATTGGGAAATTAATGTTGTTCAACGGACGACATTATGTGATGGTAATGAGAGTATAGAAGAATACTTTGTTCCTATTCCCACGCTGTTAAATAAAAGGAGTAACAACCATTTCATTTCTGTTTCAACGAAAGTACTGAATCAGGTTGCAGAAAAGCATTTGTTGTATAAAATAAGTATCTGATACACAAAGTATACCGGTACTATGTATTATGCTCTCCAGCTCTTGAGATTGGCGATGGACTGTTATCGTGTTTATGATGAGAGTTTTGATAGCAGTTTACCTGCAAGTTGTGAATCATCAGTGGTGCCGATTACAGTATATGTTCAACTCTCAAAAGAGTTTCCAGTGCTTCAACGCTATGTGTTTCGAAATTAAATCTTGGTTGCATTGCTTTGCATTGCATACCAGAAATGAGATGTTTGACTGTCATTCAAGGCTTTACTTCAACACATGACGTGAATTTCTTTTGAAATAATTTCTTTTATCGAACACATACAGTAGCATGTTAGTTTGTCGAATGTGTAACTTTTAATGCCACGATACTTTTATGATCTGTTCACTATATTTTCCAAGTATATTAAGTCCAACGATCACTTGATAGCACAATGATTGCAGTCGGACATGCTTTGTTTGTTTGTTTGTTTGTTTGTTTGTTTGTTTGTTTGTTTATGTTTGACTTGATATACATCATATGTGATATGTGTATCTGACATTTAACCAGATAGGTTATAATTAACAATTAGAAAGAAACCTTCAAAGACAATTTAGTGCATATATAGTAAAGAGAATGTAATATATATACACGTTAGGTTTGTTTGGAGTTCTGATCCTGTCCAATGGAAAGCTATGGCCTTCATTACGCTTGTGATGTTTTTATATCCAAGAGGTACTCTAAAGTTTAATTTTGTGTTGTGTTGCAAAACCAGTCTTTTTAAGTGGATGGAAAGTTAATTGTCAAAGGTTAACGGAGATGACGACAAAGTGAAGGACACAAAACATTACGACTTCTAGAATTTAAAAGGCCGACAAAGAATGAAAAATTATGGACTTTAGCATAAGTAAATATCTGACAGTGAAGTAGATAAGTCAGGCATCGTGACTTACTTGCAGTGGCGTAACTTCAATAACGTTTATCGATCTAAACGTGAACAGACAAGACGGGTTTTCCTACAATTGAATGTATAAAGGCCTTGTCATATGCAGCAAACTCACTAGCATTGAGAAATTACAAATGGATGCCACACATGACCTCAACTAATAACCCAAACTATTGTTGGCCAGAATTAAATTAGACTATACATCGCTTAATATTCTAAGTCTTTATCCATGGAACTAAAGGAGAGTCCAATGGCGCCTTCTTTTCTCTCTGGACAGTTCCAGAAGCTATGTATTGATTTGTTAACACTAATAACGAGATATGTGAAAAATGAGTTATCTTAAAGTCGCCTATAGCTGTGAACGAGTGAATGTCAGAAGTCTTAATCAGCAAATATAATGACATAGACGATTTAACGTGACAAAGTTGGATAAAAACCAATATAAGATCGATGAAAATATCAGTTTCTATGGAGACAGAAGAGTAAATCAACCATTATGAACACTTTTTTATGGAATGAATTTTAAGAATTTCTTTTATCATTTATTTCATGGCGGATATATAACAATCGAGGCATGTACATATACAGTCGTTTGCTTTAGTAAGTTGTTTCATAATTCGACCTGTCTGTGCGATTTAGGCAAGATGTCGATCTTGTATGATGATGGTTATATCTCGCCAGTGTGAACTTCAACATAAGAGTATCTGGCGGAATGGTCTGATCACACTGTTTCGTGTTCAGCTCCATCATAACGTATTCAATGTGGCAATGCAATTCACACAGTGCCATGCATTTCTGACATTTTTCACGGTATAAATGAACTGAATTAAATTCATTCAGGCTTGCTCACTTTAAGTCAAGATATACATTGAAAACGTATCTCAAAACTAAATCATATTTCCTAAAAACCTTGGCAAGCTACTTCTCATGACGTTTTGCCATGCTTCGTTTGTTTCGTGCGCAACGATGCAAATTTACTGAAAGGCATGGAACGTCGATAATGTATTTCGTTATTTATGGACGATAGTGATTGATAGAGAACTCCGTAGACTTATATTTCAATGGTTCTCAGAAGAATCGCTGGTAGCCAGTCAAGCTTTTAATACTCTTACAAAAATAGAGAAAGGTTACTTCACATGATCAGTAGAGTAAAAAAAAACGTTTCCGTTTATTTCATAAACCCCTACGCGGTGAGGTTTTCATAGCAACCGGAGCATAATTATAGAAATGTCGCCAGCAAAGCCAGATTGGAAAGGAAACGTGACCGTTGGTATTGAACGAAACAACCTCAGGATATCGACACAGTGCTGAAAGGATGAAAGTAGATTATCAGCAGGAACTGATCACCATGGTAAATTAAATACACGGTATTGCATAGAACCAGAACTAGCTGAATTTGACATAAAAGTGTAACAAACCTAGCTGTTGTTTATGTTTGTATGTATGTGCTACTATAGCAACGCACTTTGTTCTCAGACGTAAATCACGTACGCGCGAGCTTTTCCCCTCAACAGCTTGCGCTAGATAGAAAATGCAACCGTGTGCTTTGGCATCCAATTAGTATTTACCATATCGTTAGATTTGCCTTTATGTTATTTTGTCCCAATAATCTAAGAATAAATCAAATATTGATCATAATCAGTGAAGCTGTCTTTTTCACATTGGCATTTAGTGAATACACATTAATAGCTTAGAGATTAATTGTAATTTCAGACATTTATATCTTTCTGTAAGACGAGTGTGCCTAAATACATCATAACTATAAATCCATAATCAATGTATTTTTTTAAAAACAACATTCTACTCCGAACAACAAGGCGGTTTTTCCAGTGTTTTCTCCCTTTCTTTTGGTTTGTTTTAATGCTACCAAATGACTACAGTGAAAATTCGTCTTGTCTAAATCATTTAATTGACAATGACATTAAGTTAGACCGACATGTCTTATGCCTACATTAATAACAAACCATCTAAATAATAAGGTGTCTATTTTGTCTGTGGCTAGCATAGCATGGTGAAATTGAACCCGAACAATAAAAGACAGGGAATTTATTGTGACTGATTGATTTGGCGTACTAGTATAGATCTTCAACAGAAACGCTAAAACAATGCATTGATGCCCAAATTCATTAAGCTAGGGTCGCCGACGTTTTGAATCCCTAAGTTTGTCTTCCATTACTTGTGAGATGATCAATCACCAGGTAAGATAAAATATGGGGACAGGGCTAGGGCTATAGAATAGGGTACAGTAATCAAAACATGTGGGCGGCATACCTAAACTAAAGTACTGAAAGTGGTCAAACAAAAAATGCACACATCTCATCACACCTATTTTCGTAACTATGATAAATATTCCGTAAGGAGTGGTAGAAGTAGATAACACAGTCCATGTAATATTAATTGTGATATAAAATACAAATTCAGAGCATTAGTCATCTGCAGCACAGATTTCAAAATGTATCAAGCTTATACGTCTAACGATTTATGCCTTGAAATTGACAATCAATAACCTTAGTTTGAGGACAATTGTCGCCATGATATACTTAACGAGCTTGTGAAATAAAACCATGGGTCAAAGGTCAAACTTTTGGGATGAAGTTAATCTTTCTTTTGTGATCTGTAATCATTCCAAAGCATTCTAGATGTGTCCCTTAACTTAACAAAAACACAGATAACTTGATAAAATTGCAAACCCTGGTAGTGGTAATTAGAGTCTATAATAGGTTATTATTCAAAGTAACATTTACGATGTCTGCATCCACGTTGACATTTTACAGTATTGTAAATATAACAACACACATGGATTCACAAAGTATACGCAATGAACAGAATATCAAAGCTAATTTGTTCAGAAGTCATACTCCTATCAATTTCATGATTCAATGTTAAAACATGACGCAATTTACTTCATTGAGTCGTTTTAGATCAAATTCTGGTAGATAGATTGGCACGTTGATAAATAAGGTAACATATCTATCCATGCCAAGAAATAAACGAGTCGGTTGATAAAAGGATAAACTATATATACGATATGACTTAAACTAATTACGAGAAAAAAAATATAGATTGCTATATTTTGAATATTTTAGGTGCAATACTTTCTGGAAACGCTTATACTATCTTGTTTGGCCACGATATGATTATTACAATGAGTAAAACAAAACAAAACATAAAGAATCACATTATCAAATATATTTGCTACTGTCTGTTGAGACGTCTTCATCTGTACGTCAGTCCTAGCCTAACAGTTAGCATCTTGTCAGACACAGTGTAAAAATTAGGATATCCTTCCTGTTTACGCTTACCAATATTTCTTGTGTGATTGTCGTTTTGAACTGCCG
>NC_135550.1:29234175-29321675 GCF_964340395.1 Glandiceps talaboti | reverse complement strand
TGTCATTGTATGTTTGGAATAGTATACAGCTAATTCATTAGATTGCAATAATGTATGTATGTATGTATGTATGTATGTATGTATGTATGTATGTATGTATGTATGTATGTATGTATGTATGTATGTATGTATGTATGTATGTATGTGTGTGTGTGTGTGTGTGTGTGTGTGGATGGATGGATGGATGGATGGATGGATGTGTATGTGTGTGTATGTATGTATGTATGTATGTATGTATGTATGTATGTATGTATGTATGTATGTATGTATGTATGTATGTGTGTGTGTGTGTATGTATGTATGTATGTATGTATGTATGTATGTATGTATGTATGTATGTATGTATGTATGTATGTATGTATGTTCAAAGTTTTGCCTCGACAGGACATTATAAAATTCGTAAACAGACGAATTAATACATCAGCCATATGAGGAACTGGCCCATACTAATCCCGCCATTTATTGTGATTGGCTTTCCAGATGCGTGTATGTAATGTTATACTTCATCAATATCACGACATCTTCAATGTTGTTTTAAGTCTGATAACAAAACTTCTCTCTTGCTTTCATTATAGGAACTCCACTATGGCTACTGCTACACATAGCACCGATTAGGAACGAGAAAGACGAAGTCGTTTTGTTCTTATGTACATTTAAAGATATAACAGCCTTAAAACAACCTATAGAAGATGAATCAACAAGGGGTAGGTTTTGTCAAAAATGAGAGACAATGGTCAAGTAATCGTCGCACTTGACCCCAAATGGAGTACATATGTATACGTTAAAAATACACCCTATAGTATAAGCTGTATTGCACCACCAGGTTGGAGCACTTTCTTCCCCTATGCTCTGAACAAAGACACCGAACATGGCGGCATGGCTTTGATCGTTCGTGGTGCGTACACACAGCACACCATGTACAAAGAGTAGAATAATTGCTTGCGGTAGGATAAGATTTATACGTATTTTAGTACCACTTTAGATCTATTTTCATAATTAGCCATTTTAAGCATTCAACGCTAACTGGTTCTAATAACGCAGCTGCATTCAGCCCGACATTTTAAAATACATATCGGTGTGACACTGTTAAATCAACTTAATCTCTAAAACTGTGCCTTTTTGTTTCTATAAAATGTCCAGGTGTCATAGTTAAAATGCTGTCAGAAAATTTAAAGTAAAAGGACACGTTGTCCCAGAATACTCTAAATACTTTTAATAACACAACGTTTAAAAACAAAATTCAATTGGCAAGCGAACCTGTGAAACACAGCATCGTGTGTCATAGTATTTCTTCGTTTATTTAACTTGAAAAAGGCATGCACCGTATACATCGTGTGAAATTTGAATTTTAACTGAGTTTGGCGAAAGTGTAATCTATGTTATATCATTGATCATTATATCATATAAGAATAATATTTAGACAGACGTTTGCAGGGATGTCAGATAGTAGGGAGACAAATTCAAGTAAACCTAGTCTGTTACTGAATTATTTACGTTTTAAAGCCTGTGTAGTTGATGAGAGCGAACAAATGCAAGTTATTTGGTATTATATCAGTTCTGTTGTTGAACATACAACCAAATCAGAAACTTGATTAAAATAAGTAATACAATGTGGTGGGGGTGGGGGTGGGGGTTATTGTACTTGTTTAATATAAAAAACGAAGGGCAGCTATAGATTACAAAACATTATCCGAAGTAATCAACTGTGAAGGAAAGATTGAACCTTGCTTTAGACGAACTAATTGCTTGTAAAAATATCGATCCTAACTCATCATACATGTATAGGCACAAATTATTCGAACAAAATTGTTTACGACTCAGTCACAGAGGATATGATTGAACTAACAAGAGTTGGATATTACTTTGTAATGAGACGTTAGATTTCTGTTCAATACCCATCTAATCAATCGAATAATAATCCTTTTTTCTAATTCAAAATTCTCAGTTTTAATGGCATACACGTGTTTTAAATAATAAAAGTATTTTATTGAAAGAATTGTTTCGTTAATGAATACAATATCTGAAACATCTGAATACTCTGAAATTTTCAATAAGATGTATAGTATGGTGCGGAATGATCCATCTACACGTTCATTTTTTCACGTTTTTGGGTTCTCATTTTGATGTAAAGTATTCGTGGAACTCATATCCATGCTAATTTTTGTACACCAGATTTTTTTAGGCAATCAGTTATTCCATATGACCAATGAGACAGCAAAGGACGAAATAGGAAAAAAAAACTTTGTTCTGACATTCACATTCACGTGAAGTTCATGTTTCGAAAGCTATGTGTTTCTGAAGTATATACACTCCTTCAAAAGTTTGGGTTTACTACCTAGTTCACGTATAAAGCAACAACAAGGAACGTTGTCATGGAAAAGAGGCAAACAACAAACATCAACAACAGGAACAACAACAACAACAACAACTACTACTACTACTACTACTACTACTACTACTACTACTACTACTACTACTACTTCTACTACTATTACTACTACTACATAGAAGACAATATACTAATAACAATACATCGGTGGCAAAATGGTCAGTGACACCATGATTTAATTCCAGACATTATGGAAAACAAAACAATCCAGGCTTTGTAATATTCTATTTTCACCGATAATTTCCATAGTCTGTAGTCACATAAAGCGCTTAGTCCAATTAGATATGTTTTGATGATAAACTAATGTGGTGTACTTTTCTACTTCCCTATTTTCTA
This sequence comes from Glandiceps talaboti, assembly GCF_964340395.1. Taxonomy (NCBI): domain Eukaryota; kingdom Metazoa; phylum Hemichordata; class Enteropneusta; family Spengelidae; genus Glandiceps; species Glandiceps talaboti. The sequence goes on along the minus strand of NC_135550.1, from coordinate 29,318,950 downwards.
TCTCTTGCTGTCTCTTTTTCCCAAACACATCAGAGGAGCGTCCGGAAGGTATCACAATTTCTCAGTGAATATCATGTCCTGCACGTGCACGTAGCTCATTAGCATAGAGCGTAGACTTTCAACTTCATCTTTAAATCAAACTTTGACACTGACATTTCATATCTAAACTACTAAAGTGTATTTTGCCATACTTTAAATACTTTTGCAACATGATTTAAAATGATACAACAATTAAAGTTTTATCATAGCCTTATTTCCTATCTTCGATTCTAAGAGGACGTTTAACTTATCTTAATCACTGCGTTGGACATCTCCAGCTTCGGCTTTGCATGAATTTTGATAAATATATATGTACTATTTCCTTAATTATCCTTACCCTTTCGCTTCTCTTTGCACGAATCATATTTATTCTTGTTATTTATTATATTTATTTTATATCTTGATTCTAACCAATTTATGACTTTCTGCTCACAGCATATTGGTAGTGTAGTGGTTCTGGTTATCAGCCATATTTATGTTGATATTTTGATTATTACCTATATATGGGATCTATTACTCGTTTGCACTTTTACGACTTGATTATTGCATTTGCTTCATTTTCAGTTTTGTAGACCATTACCGTTATTTATAGTGTTACTTTAATTCTATTTCATATCCTACGCATCCTATTTGACATACTTATGGTCTTACTAATTTTTCTGTCTTCTTTCATCTTTGGACTATGGATTAAATAACATTTATTTGTCTTCACTGGTCTTCGATGGATTTCTTACTATAAATCGGAGACTTTAGTCTTCATGTTTACACTCTTATATATTTTAACACCCACTTCTTCTCATATCGACATCTGTCAACAACAATACTATTTGACGTGTTTCTATACATTTTGTCAGGACTTGGTCGTTTCGCAAGGCTTGCGAGAACGGTTACTAGAAGCCGATCAGTACTTGTTCAAGTGGCGCAACATCTGCCAAATGTTAAAGCAGAACACAATAAGCAATCACAGATATCACAACTCACTCACGTAAGTCATTTGTAGTATTTGATAATTAAAAGGGTGTCAATGTGAGGGGAGAGAGAGAGAGTGATAGAGAGAGAGAGAGAGACAGACAGACAGACAGACAGACAGACAGACAGACAGACAGACAGACAGACAGACAGACAGACAGACAGACAGACAGACAGACAAAGGACCAACAAAAAAAGACAGAGGTGGGAGACAAACCAATATAAACTAATGTTTAGGGTGGACCTACTTATTTCTTTGTTTCTTGAATCTGACAAAATTTAGAAAATAATGCCCTCTTTGGTCAGAAAAACACAATGTCACTGATGGTGTATGATGTCGACACCACGTGCGTACATACAGTATGAAAAAAGACAAATATTTTACCTGTATATTGTAAGACAGTGAGGTAAAACTTAATTAATTATAAATAATTCGAGTTAGTGTTGTCTCTTTAACATGCTGTGCCACATCGGTATAAAACAGGAAAATTAATTGGCATCATGTTTCTTGTCTTTAAATTTAGATGATGAACTTGAATTCAGAAATTCTACCACAGTACAAACAAGAAGCTCCAAAGACGCCACCACATATAATACTCCACTATTGTACTTTCAAATCTATCTGGGATTGGGTTATCTTGGTCTTAACTTTCTACACAGCAGTAGCGGTGCCTTTTAACGTTGCCTTTAATACTAAATCTATGGAAGATTACGCCATAATCGTAGTAGACGGAATAGTTGATATTGTTTTCTTCATCGATGTTATCCTGAATTTTCACACAACCTTCGTGGGACCTGGTGGGGAGGTAGTGTCTGACCCCAAAATCATACGGATGAATTACTTGAAAACTTGGTTTGTCATCGATTTGTTGTCTTGTCTGCCCTATGACGTCATCAACGCCTTCAACGATGTGGACGACGTAAGTATCTTTCCGTTGATTTAAAGTAAATTAGGTCCTTTTGAAATGGTAGCAACACGGCGATGAAAGGTTCCGTTAGGCCTAATCTAATAATCGCTTGTTGTTCATATTTCTGAAAGCGAAAGATCGATGTACACTCAGATTTGTTTAAATGAATTTTTTTGTCAAAAGGTTAGTTAAATTCAATTACTTGTGCAATGATGGCAGGGCCTTTCAAGGAAAGTTCAGTACAATGTCGTATATTTCCACAAAATATTTTATAAGATAAAAAGCTTGTCGTTACCCTGTCCATGCAAGTTCGTACTGTCTGTCATTCACACTTGTGGTTCCAGCACCTTGAAAAAAACTGAGTTGGTGTGTTTTTATTTTCACTTCACAGCAAATTAGCAGCTTATTTAGCGCATTAAAAGTGGTACGTTTACTTCGACTTGGGCGAGTCGTCCGAAAATTGGATCACTACATCGAGTACGGAGCAGCTTTACTTGTTCTGCTCATGAGCTGCTTCATCATGTGGGCACATTGGCTGGCCTGTGTTTGGTACAGCATAGGGCAGGGCGAAATGCCAACGGAAATAGGCTGGCTGTATAAACTGGGGGAGGACGTCCAAGCCCACTACAACGTCACCGACACTATGGGTTCAGTGACGGGTGGTCCGAGCAAAGGTTCTGCCTACGTGACAGCACTGTATTTCACCATGAGTAGTTTGACCAGCGTTGGATTCGGAAATGTTTCCCCAAACACAGACGGAGAGAAGATATTTACGATAGTAATGATGGTGATAGGATGTAAGCTATTTTCCTTACCCCTAATACGTTCTGTGATAATGACACTAATCAAACTAAATTTGTCGCACTCATAAATTCGCAAATTAGATTATTAGAGAAGTGATTATCGATTCGGTGTCCATAGTTGTTATGAATATCTTTTGGGGGGAAATATTACTGTCAACTGCAATGGCGTAGTAAACATCTTCGAAAATACATTGCACGAAGGTCGATTAATAAGGCCATCGAAACCCCACTATCTTATAGAAGCAGCGATGCCTTACTAGATGGTCAACAGAGAAAATAAACTCGATAAAAGAGGTATATTGATGTAAATGGAATTATACTGCCTACCGGTGTACACTGTGATGTTTACTATTAAAATATTTTAAATGGTTACATGGCAGATATTGATTTTCACTGAGAGTAGTTATCCCACGCTCCATCGTGTTGGCAGTGGCGACATTAGCTAAACTAAACACGTTACATAAACCACAGACAAGGACATCTCTGTGCATAAACTGATTGATTTGCCCTTTTGTCATTTCAGCCCTACTGTATGCTTCTATCTTTGGTAACGTGACTACCATATTTCAACAAATGACTTCTAACACAGCTCGATATCACGACATGCTAAACAGTGTCAGAGAATTTATGAAACTTCATCAAGTCGAAAAGGGGCTAGGAGAAAGGGTTATGGACTACGTCGTTTCATCCTGGTCAATGACGAAGGGTATAGATACCGAGAAAGTGAGTATCAGTGCATTGATGTCGTGAAATGAATAATGTTGTGTTGTGTTGTGTTGTGTTGTGTTGTGTTGTACTCTACTATGTGGTGCGGTATGGTCGTTGTGGTGCGATATGGTGTGGTGCTGTGACATGATATGCTGCGTTGTTTGTACTGTGCGGTATTTTACAACCCATAACACCAAAGTCAATCGTTTTCTGTATGTACCACAATCATTTATAGCATCTATATCAAGTGTAAAAGTATACTGTTTCATTTGCTAATTGACCACATTAGAAAGGCCACATGCTAGGCTTGTAAATAAACAAATTGAATGCTATAAATGAGCGTAGCACATAAAGGAAAGTGCTTTACTTCAGTGTCATTCGTTGTAAAATGAACCGATATTTGTACAGGCTCATCGCCGGGGATATTTAAAAAACTGAGTGTGCTGATGAGTGCTGGTGCACTGTTTTTGTGCTGTGCTGTGCTGTGCTGTGCTGTGCTGTGCTGTGTTGTGTTGTGTTATCATCTTGAGTTGTGTTGTCTTGCGATATAGCTGTACATGAGAGTACCGGTACATCATAATTTGAAATATTTCAAAATTTCATAACGATTTAAAGGTTCATGTAACTAATTAACACGTGTTGTTTATAGTCTTTCCTCTGTGACACAGACAACTTATCAAACGGTTTTATGGTGACATTTATATCAGTTTTATTATGAGAATATAAATTTGTGTGAGATTTTCCCTTTGGCAATTTTAATCTCGCCAAATTATTATCCAGGGCGGATTCCTTGGAATCAAAAATAAAACAAATTAGCATGGTGAAAACTATCCGTCAGAACTACGGTTTGGAAATTACAAATCATTATGCAACTGTCATCGATTTATCGAGCATACAGCAAGGAATCACGTGATTTAAGCTTATATATAGTCTGTCCTTGGAATTATTGTTAAAAGTGCATAAAAAGATCTAAACATATCTATCGACTTATTTACAAAAGTATGATGTGCAAATCAAAGATAATGTCAAACATTCGAATATGTAAATACCAAGAGCGGCCAGGTGGACGATGAATTTGTATAAAGAAGTGAGTCATCCTTCTATCAAGATTAACAGAGAAAGGGACATTATACATAGTAGGCTTACTCTGACTAATCAACCCTCGTTATCTACTGATATCATTCAAATAAAACCGTTCCTCCAAATCTCAAATGTATTGTAAATATGTTATTGCCTTTTTGCCTCCGCTAGGTTCTAAGTTACTGCCCCAAGGATATGAAAGCAGACATCTGTGTACACCTCAATAGAAAGGTGTTCAATGAGCTAGCCGCCTTTAGATTAGCCAGTGAAGGCTGTTTGAGGGCGCTCGCTATGAACTTCACGATCAGCCACAGTGCACCAGGCGACATTCTGTACCATCAGGGAGAAAGCATAGAAACGTTGTGTTTCGTGGTCGCTGGTTCACTTGAAGTTATCCAAGATGATGAAGTAGTTGCAATACTTGGTATGTGTTTATTTACATAAATATCTATGACACTTGAAAACACCAATATTGAATTTTGAGATTGTTCACTTAGCGACAACAATGTAGCACAGTCGCAGTGATGTACGATATTATCTCACAGTCTAACCCTATAACACTTGTTGATCTACTTTGGGGTTTTTTCTTAGCAAATATGATAAATTGTATATCAAAATCTTCAAATTTTAGTTTTCTCTTTCACTTATTACAGTTTACATACTGCAAAACAATAACCGTTATCCGAATTTTGAAATGTTGCATTTTTTATCATAGATCAGGTGTTCTATGTAAAATTAATGTAAACTCCTTTAAATCGCGATATTGTCTTATTGTATGAGAGGAAGATGACCGAAACATAAAGCATAACATGTACAGTGAATTAATGTCCTTCATCTCATATTTTTTCTTACAAGCTAGGGTAATTGAAGATCTCAAAGCAATCGTGTTCTACTGTTGCTGCTAAAATATTCGGTGTTTTTACGACGTCAGACATGTTTTCAAGTTGTAAGTTGACTAGAAACCTTAAAGTTAGCGTCATGTCGAAAACTACACTGACTGTCAAGTATTTAAATGTGTCCTTTCCATATTCGTGATTTTGTCCTGTAGGGAAAGGTGACGTTTTTGGGGATAATTTCTGGAAGGAGCCAAACCTTGGACAGGCAGTGGCCAACGTACGAGCTTTGACCTATTGCGATCTACATTGCATAAAAAGAGAAGATCTATTGGAAGTTTTGGAGTTCTACTCAAGCTTCGCCCAATCTTTTGCCAGAAACATGGTGTTGACCTATAACCTCAGAAACAGGGTACGTAATAAGCATTGCCAATCATTCAGCATGGTAAGAAATCCCACTCCGACCTGGTCAACTTTGATTATGCTCAGAGGATTGAAGAAATGTGTATTCAACTTCAAACAACCAATATAAAGTCTTGGTTTTTATGAGAGAGTGCAACTGTAGAATTTCTACGAGGGGGTTACGCCAATATTCATACACCTAGAGGCTACTCAAAAAGCAACATCGAAAGATTGCGTTATTATCGGTCACATTGCTCACGACATACACACATCCGAGGATACACAATTCTTTCTACAGAATTTGGTGATCGAAAAACTACGTAATCTTGTTTGTATTTGACATTTTATTTTTGACAATTTACTGACCAGATGTTGTAGTACAAAAATGTGGAAAGTGGTATGAAAATCGTATTTATGTGTGGTCCGGATTCACTTAGAGTTCAGAATCGATATCCGAGCACACGATGTCACTTGAAACCTTCGAAGTGGGTAGTAGCAAAAGTGAGATCATGATGACAGCAAAATGCATGGGTTGCATGTACCATGGGGACCTTTAATGAAAGTACAACGATATCAGTGCAATGCATACGCGTTAATGGTGTGTTTTTAGATGTTAAGATAGATCTTTAATGTCTAGGAAGAGTTTATATATAGTTAAAAGGGCGAAAACACGCAAACACATCAGATAGTGAAATTATCTACCAAGTTACTAATACTTTCCATCAGAAAAAGTTGAATCATTTATCAAATAGTGGAAATTGCCTCCCGCTTATAGCACTGGTGACAGAATAAAGTGATTCAATTGACGCTCTGCTCAAGTTGTTGACAGTATTACGTGTAATGTGTAATGGTTTTCAACGTGTCGCTGATCAGCTCTTGCAAATAACGTATGTTCTGTATGTTAGGGTAGTAGCATATTGATTCCGTTTTCTGGTTCTGCTTTTTTCTACATACCCCATACGTTTACTCAATTGGGTCATTTTTCATAAGAAAGATTCATTAACTAATTAATGAAAAACATATCATTTCACTATAGCCGACAAGAGATATGTTCAAACTAATGTCCTTTCAATCTCTTTAATTCCAGTTAATATTTCGAAAAATTGCTGATGTTATACGAGAGAAAGAGGAAGCCGAAAAACGAAAAAATGAACCACCTATTCCAGCCGATCACCCGGTTAGGAAGCTAATGTCAAGATTTCGAAAACTTAGTGATGTGCCAGAAAAACGTGTTGGATCAGCAACTCGACGAGAAGGAGACAGGCCAGAAGACGGTCATGAAAATGGATTGCCACGACCAAGATCCAAAATGAAAATGTCCCTTGCTCCAAGATTGATAAAAGTCACAGAAACAAGTCACGCTGAAGAAGCAGAAGGAAGAGAAAGAGCCAAACCAAACGAAGTTCCATTATTAGCAAAACTTACAGCCGCTAAATCGGAGCCAAGAATTGATAAGCCTCCTAAAGAATCTAAATGGCCTTTCAAAAGGACAAATTTGCAGAAAGCTGAATCCACAGATAGTGGAATCATAAAAAGTGAGCAGAAATTGGACGAAATTGGTCATGATGACGGCAAAGAGGTTACCAAGCGCCGAGGAAGTGCTCATAGTCGAGCAACTCCTGATCAGCAACTTATTACTAGCTTGCTTGAAATTAAACTTGAATTGAAGGAGGAGATTGAGTCTTTGAATGGCAAGATGAGCAAATTGGACAGTCAGATTTCTGACATGATAAAACTGTTATCGCCAATGTCGACGCCCAATGCATCGAGTCTGTTGAACTCACGATTACAATCACACCACGACGTATATAGTAACAGTAACTCGCCAAGATCGTCCAACCCATCTTCACCTCAAAGGGGTGTGATCGTGGCACAGCCTGAACCCGCAAGTTCAAGTTCTTCGGGCATTAGTTCGGGAACGTCTTCAACTGACGAGTCTCACAAACTACCGGCGACGAGAACTTCAAGCGGTACAAGTCGAACGTCAACTACGTCGCACGGGTCGAAAGGTTCACGACATTCAACGGGAAGTCGACGGAGCGGTTCACCGCCAGGCTCTTCGACATCGTCGGCGTCTTCGGAACCGACACCTGTAGAAACTGTTGAAAGTTCGAACATAATTCAACTTATGGAGACAGAAATTACAGAGCAAGGAGCCTCGGACATAGAGTCGCCGCCAAATGACAATAGTGTGCCACAATTTTAAAACAGAATTTGTGCAAAAGAAAGGAAAACGTTGTGGTTCTAAGTTGACTTTCATTACAAATGAAGTCTATAAAGCCACCACGTGGTATTGAAATGGACATCATATGATGAACACATAAATCACCTTAATTTTTACAAATTATGATTACATCTCCTAGGTGTGTAGTCCTAGTTTCGGCCCATGTACTTTCCGGCAATAAGTCGTGATTCCTTGTCAACTGTGAATAATGTGAATAAAATTGTATATCTTTTATAAGTGCATTTGGCGCGATCTGGAATGATAGCACCGAAGGACAAATACAGCTAAAATGATGAAGGCCTTGTGTTTCACTCATGGGACATCACGTTTTAACACAGAGATAGACATATTTCGACTCTAGACTAACAATAACACAGACACAATAAACACAACAGAATCCTTTGCCCAATCACATTTAACACTGATAAATAGTTCTATTCTTTCACAGTGCAGTGAAAACACTGGCTTCTAATGAAAACATTACACTTGGACTTGAAGATTTTAATGACTGCAATTCATGGTTTATTTTCTAACTGATAATCAACATTTCAACTTGACTATTTCTACATCTCCATTGTGCATGGCACCTATGTAATTATTTCTTTTGCATTAGAAGTTGTCTGAGGGTGTGTATTAAATGTCATGTTGCATGAGTGAAACACCAAGCTTACATCATTTTAGCTATAAACGTGAATTGTGGTGCAGGCAGGTCGTTTGACGGTTGGTGCACTGCGACGATTCTACTTAAATATATACGGTTTCTTTACTCCTTTATCCTGAAAACAGGAGTAGAAATCCTAAAAGATTTTTTTAAGAAAAGGTGTTAGACACTGTAAAACTTGGCGCACTTAGAATTCAAAAATACAAAGGGTGTTAGGTTACTTTTCCATTTTCTAGTCAGTCTATATCGAAGTCAAATGCTTTCATCTTAAGGTAAGAGTCTTTCAAATCAAGTATATTGAAAAAAAAATCATGTACATGCGATGTTTTACGGTCTTTATTTTCTCCTCAGTCGGTTTCTAAGATTGCAGGGATACTTTTCGAGGCTGGTTACTGAACTTGAACTTCACGTGATTACCATCATGTGAAGAAGAGATTATGCAAATGAGAATGTGCACATTTTTCGACATTTCTATCTTCGATACTTTTAATATTTACAAATTTTGACACGATATGTGTTGTTTCTTATTTGTATATATTTATTGTTGTATTGATACCATATTTTCTTTGGTTCCTTGTCCCTCTTTTCGTTTCTATCATCTTCATCGCCACCACACTGTGATGTCATCCCTAAATATTTGCATAACAATCAAATATCAGACACGTAAATTAGAATAACAATAAACTTAATGTCATGGAGATTACTCTACCAATCTTATTATTTTCTCAACATTTTACCTTATAAGATCATACAACTTCTTAGATTCGACATTAACATATGCTAAATTCATTGTCACGGTGAATATTGGTCGCCTAGAGTCAAAAAAGCTTAGGACAAAATTTCTGCAGAGCAGAAGATACTCGTACCTGTAAAGTACACATCACCATAGCGACCGTTTTTTATCACCGTCTTCGAACCTTATTCGCGCATTTGTTCAACTGAGTAGTCGTATTCTTAAACTGAAAACAATTTCCTGAATGTCACTGAAAAATATAAGGACAGTTTTGTTTGCAGGAAAGTAAATTACGACATTAGAATTAGATATAGAAATCGATTGATAGCCGTCTCTATGGCAACAAGTGCGTCACATAGTCATCTCACTTCATCTTCATCTCCACATGTGGTATACAACTAATTTGTAAATAAAAGCTTTTTGCTTCAAATCTTCTTGTCATGGCATATGTGATTCTAAACCAGGTATAGATGGAAAATGTTAAAGAGCGTATCATATATAAAGCCATTAAGCTCTTTGTGGTAAACCCGCTGAAAAATAATTGAACTATACAACTGTCAAAGAAAGCCTAGAGAGAGACAGGTTGACAGGTTGACAGACAGACAGACAGACAGACAGACAGACAGACAGACAGACAGACAGACACACACACAGAGACAGACAGACAGACAGACAGACAGACAGACAGACAGGTTGACAGACAGAAACAGAAAAGCAGAGACATGCATGTACATGTGTGTGTATGTATGTATGTATGTATGTATGTATGCGTATGTATGTATGTATGTATGTCTACGATAATGTGTACAAAATGTTACGATTGACTTTGTGTGTACACAAACGGTGTACGCTACACATTCACGTAAAATGGTAACCCTCAGCTGACATCTTCAGATTGAAACAGAAAGTACATATATATGATCTCGTGAGTACAATATAAAGAGTAATCTTCCCAGTTTTAAAACAAGATTGTACTGCCTTTGGGGTTTCTAACCTTTGATTTGGTAATGATATATTGACCCACTCATTGCACATTGTTATGTTATCTACATGTAGAGACTGACCTTCATCGGATTCATTTAAAAAGACTATAGCTCGAACAAATGTGACACCGGGCATTTTTGAAAATAAAACAGATTATAACACGTATTTCAGAAATAAGGTTTGTTGGCATTGAATGAGCAGGTGTACATATGTCATATATTTTACAAAATGACGACTCCTTAAATTATTTGTTAGCAAACCGAAAACGAAGTTTGAAAACAAGCCTTCATTAAATTTGAAGTCGTTACCATGTGCGTCAATATATCACTTTCACACACGTACACAAGTACACAAGTAGGGAACCAAACAACGATGGTGGCCAGTATTTACTTCAAATGAATCATTGAGAGATCTATTATTATCATGGCCTGGAAATAAAAACCCACTCATTAATTGCCATGACATCTGGTACCGAAACCTTCCCAAGTATATATCTGTTTATATTTGACCATTGTTCTCATGGACAACCCCAGTCCAGTACCTATCGATCAACAGTTTTCACTTTTTTGATTGTTGTAAGACAAAAATAAATACATAACAGAGACGATGCACACATAGATACATAGATACATATGCCCCCCCCCCCCCGATTTCAAATGATTTACCCCAATGCAATACATAATCCTGTTTACCGTACTAAGGATACCGTACAAGGCTGAAGAAAACCCTACTAATTCAAACCTCACGTAGGACTTTCTCGTTTGGTTTCCTTGTACACGCAAACGCCTGAAACCAAACGCACACACGGATGGTTTCCCAAACCCTATCGAAACCGACCAACGTGAACAATGATTGCACCTACCGCCAAACGTGTAAACGTACACCTGAGGTTGGAACTATGAGTACGTGGTCGTGAGGTAAGATACATCGGTGTAAACGTGGCTTTTGAGTTATGTATACATTATTGGAATAATGATCAATAACAACAAGACAGCGAAGCAAATTTGGATTAAAAGTCAAACTTTTTTATATGCATCAATTTTTGTTCTTACCCAGGCTTTGAGTCAACAACAACCCTTGCACACTTACGATACTGCCTAATTATCGAAAAATTACCAATCATGCAAACGAACCATTAAGATTATAAGCTACATCAACAAACTTTGAACGACACACGCCCTTCTTTACCATCAATGCATGTACTAAATTGTCTGAAATTTAAAGCTTACATTCTAAAGATATTGCCTAATTATCGACAATTATTATCAATGCAAATTCATACACATCACAAGTAAAAACTACAAAGAACACTACATCAAACACGTGTTCTTCGTTATGGTTCATGTATGTACGATATATATGAAATGTGGAGCTTGCATTCTTAAGATAAAGACCATCAATTACGCAAATGAGTCATAAACACTAAAACTGTATGACAACAGGCTTCATAGGATATTTGTGCTTTGTTATGGTTGATGTATGTGCAAAATTACATTTGAATTTGAAGTGTGCATTCTTATGATATAGCCTTGTCTTTCATATATTTCGATAGACATATATTTGGGGTCTAAGTTCGATCATGTATACTAATTGGACTAATTCGTATATTTTTTATCATTTTGTTGTATCTCAGAAGGATTAGCATATAAAAATTACAACTTGCTGCACACATTTTATCATTGCTTGACTAAGTTTTATGCAAGATTCGCCCTTAAGGTAGGAAACTTGTCTACAGAGGTATAAGGATAAAGTAACAAGTAGTCAAATTATATAATGAATACAATAGCACTTATTAGTTTTTGAATCTGCCGTCTAATGATTTCATAATACCAGGGGACTGTTTTCAGTTTGAATCTTGTGTTAGTGGCATTGACGTCATTGTGTTACAGCTTTGATCATCTTAAACCACTAGATGTCAAAATATTAAACCTTAATGCAGTATATTCAATGCTCAGTAGTAAACACTTGAAAGGGGGGAATAAAATGCGACTTAAAACATTAATGTTTGTACAGTTTGTGTGTTTTTGTCGTTTTTTTCCTTCCGTAAGGAAGGAGATGTATTAGGGGTTGAACTGTGTGTGTATGTGTGTGTCACCGTGTGTGTGTGTGTGTGTGCGTGTGTGTGTATCACCATTTTCTAATGCATCAATTCAAACAAAATTTGGTAGACATGTTCCGCAGGGTAATGGCAAGAACTGATTAGGTTTTGATAAACACACCATGAATATTAATGAGCAATTGCGTAATTAATGGTTTTCGGTAATTAGGCTAGTACATGCTTCAAATTCAATATAATTTAGTATATACATTTGCGGCAATACCTAAGCGCATCTGTCTTGAAATTATTATCGATGTAGCTTTCAGTTTTAATAAGATATTGGCCTTTTTTAGGTAATTAGACATGGGGGCCACATAAAAGAAAGTTGTCGTTTCTGGTCAGGAAACTTGCCTAAAGTGGTGTAACGACGCAAATTTTTTTTTAATTGTTCATGATTAGTTCTGCAGTTGTCTTCCCGGAAGTAGAAATTAATGTAGGGAGAGTCATTTTTGTTTTCCCTTGGATCTGCAGTCTGCATTGGCTGGACAAACACTAGAAAAAAGAAGATCGAGGCAGGGTTTGTTCTGTATGCATGGGTAAATATGTGTGTGTGTGTACCGTACCCCTGTAAATTTGAATACATGTAATTTCATTTCAAAAGCCATTACACCTGTTCCACTACGTAAATAGATTGATATCACAAAGTCATTTCAGATTTCTTATAATTTGGCACACTTTTTTGCCAATTCAGGGGTATATCATGTACTAATAGCCTACTATAACAAGGTTGTTGCATTCCAGCAATTATTATGTGTAGGAACAAAAAACTTAATATCACCCTTACGGAAGGCATTCAGTTTAAATCTGGTTCTACATATTGTCGCGGAATCTAGAATGGGACACCACGGTGAGCAGGAGAGCTACACCCACTTCATTTTTATTAAGTCTTGTCACATCATTATCGCTCAACTCTTTGACTATAACATTTCTCAATGTCATGACTATGAGTCGAACATTAATAGTCCTCTCCCAAACATCAAAATTAATGACTAACGATCGCACAGCTCATTAAGTTATAGCTTACATCGAAAAATGTATCCATTCCATCTAAATGCAGACATATGACACCTACGCCTCACTGCAAGGATGATGTAAAACACTTGATATCTAATTATCCAAGAAGCACAATTGAAACAAATAGGCATTCTTGTGTAAAAAAAAAAACGTGTAAACGATGATCAGTCAACGTCATTACGTCATCAGAATGAACCAAACTCGGCATGTAATCAGTATGCAAATTAAATATTAGATACTGTTTGCCAGACCTCCATCGAATAGTACACCAGCACTGAACTACTGAAAGAAGGGTTCGCAGTAACACTACTTTACACTGCTGCAACTTTAAACAAAACCCAATTGAAAGGTAAGCCTTTCTAATGCATAACTGTGTGTACGGTAACTATGCTGTTACCACGGTCAATTTCATATAGCTCGGCAATGCTCGCTATTTTCCAAATCACATTCAGATTTATGTGTATTTAAGCCACAATATCGAAGATGTTTTGACTGTTTAAAGACAGCATTTTGTTAAATACAAAAATTATATATATCATATTACTTCTAAAACAATCGGATCGTAAACCCCTTTTAATTCTAGTCTATTGAAAATTAAAACACCTAATCAGTAGCAGTACTTTTAAACTATTTTTGTTAAATAGTTGTGTGACCGCTACAATTTTTCACCATGGCGTACATCATATATAAACGTGTGATGTCGCACTTGTGAATGTTCGTTCAGGGGAAGGGGAGGGGTTTTTGTTCTAAACGAACGATGTTCGTTTATTGAGCTTGTGCGATCCTAAGTTAAACGTGGCTTGTTTACATCGCGATCTGTGTCTTTGCTTCACCGTCTCACAAACCACTTGTAACTTGTATGCCAGCAGTGGCACACAATTGACGCTGTTTGAAAACTATATGCTCAACTGGAGTTGGTTTTAAAAATACAATTCAAATTGACTGGTAGAAACGGGGAATGATAACATACATCTATTGTTGAAATTCACTTCAAGGGCTAGGACCGCTAGCTACCATCATGCGTCTTTCTTTTCCACACTTTTAGACTCGATTGTTATACATGTTCATCTCTCGGTTTAACATTTTCAGATGAAACCGTTTGTGGTTTGGTTTTGTGTGATGGCACTCGTGATGTTGGTCTCGGATAGCGCACAGTCTCCCATCAAGAAGAACGAGATGGCGGAGCAACATGGGCATCCTGTAACCATGCTACGTACAAAGAGGAGGGCCAATAACAGCTGTTTGGGAGACTGCGTTAACTGCTCTGACATGTTTAGGGGTAGATACAAGATGGGACCCTGTATGGCAGGCTGCTCCCGTAAAATCAGAGATCCTGTCTGTTTGAAGTATATCTAGAGTTTTCCATCACCGGATACTGTGATCTTTGTTTCTACATTCGGGAAGACATGTCTCTTTATTTCAGTATTACATGAAACAATGATCATGACCGTCTCACCCGAAAATTAACATATACTGAGAAACATTCTTCTTGTTCTTGCAAAGACACTATTCTCAAACCATAATACAGCAAACTGCATAGTTAATTTACATGTTACATTTTCAGTCATTTTAAGTGTATCTGGTAAATTGCTAACCAAAACCCATTGCTTCACATGTATAAAGCTCTTTAGACAGGCACCCTATGGGAAGTGTGATTGTCTGTTCACTTACATACAAAATATGCATGGTTTAGTAACCAAAAGTTATACGATATCTCTCTGATTTAGTGACCTATCATATAGTAACTCAGCTAATTATCAAGTACAATATTAGAAATGGAGTTAATATAATTGTAAACCCATGTCAATAACTGTCACTGCACGTACACACATTGACTAGTTTGCACTCTTCAAGGCACTTGTTTGTCCTGTTCATAATTGTTCAGTTTACTCATGTCACTGACTCAAACTCCCCTCCCCTCATTGACCAAACTGCTAATTTTAACCAAAACGTTTTTGAACAGCTTTTTAATAATGAAATGATGAATGTCATTGATTTCAAAATAGAAATTAAATGTCATTAAAAAGTCGTCCGCACGTCAGAACAAAGATTACTAATTCAGTTCACTTACTACTGGCTATGTTGTCCAGTATATTGCTGACAACATGATAGCCTTGAAAATAAATACATTTTAATAACAAGGAAATGTAATATTAGGATCTGCTGACAAAATTTTACTCGTTGTGTACAGTCAATCGATTATGGATACGAGATATTCCAGGGGAGATGTACAATCTAACTTTCCTCATAACTTTGCACCGTGTCAGTACTATAGAAGTCCTAGCTACAGTAAGTAGCCCTTTACTAGATCATCATCAAACAAGTCTGTGTTTATAACTTTGTTTATCAGTCATTCACATAATATATATTCTCTGAGAATCTGATTAATATTGTGTTCACCTTGGAATATATTTCATTCTTGGTAATTTATGGCATAAAACATAGCAAGGTAAAAAGGGGTTTCATATGTAACTTGGTAACCTATATCTAACAAAACTGTTGCTTAAAGGAGGCCACGGTACAGTGTTGTGACTCCATGTCATATGCATCGGATGTATCAAGAGACAAAGACTTTATGTTATATTTGAATGTATATTTATAGCTATTTATTGTTTATGGTTTATTGTATCCACATACGTTTGTTGTTTAATAAATGTATGGAAATTTAAGTACAGCAGCGTGGCTTATGATTTCGTTTAGTTGTTGAAAATAAGGTGACCCCTTATTCACTTTGTAAAAATGGTGACCACCCCTTCTTTGAGTCTCGAACTGAAGTGACCCCCCCCCCCCCTCCGGCAGTAAAAACTGATCGCTCCTAAAGGTGGCCCATGTGATATATTGTATGTGGAATATTGTATTAGAGACACGTTTAATAAAATTCATCAACTTGGGCTCGCTGCGTTAATAGCTATGATGGAAAAATCCGTACAGTCCCATACACATTTTCAGTACCGCATTTCTTGAGAAGAGAAATGGAGCAATGCTATTTTCAATGGTACTTTGACTTTCAAATACGGAAATAATGTACGTACTACTTTTTTACCGATAGTTGGTATCAGTATTTCAAGCTCTCAGAGTCTATCCACTATGACTCCGCCCTCATGAGGCACCAAGAGTAAAAACAAATTAACCATGTCAGTGTTAAATCCATCCATTGAAATAAGTAATCTGACGGTCATTCCTTAAAACCTCATATGTTTGACAATTTGACAAAATAGTACAGACTGAAGTGAATGAAGTTGCACCTTGCTATTAATATTGATGTAAGCAAAATACACAAAACTGTGCTGAACAGTGACATTTCTTTAGTTTGGTACAAACCTTAGAGGTTTGAAGGAGAAGCATTGCAAATGAGAAATAATGGGATTTTCAATAATTAGTAATGAGATAAATTATGTATAATGAGGCAATCCTTGTTTGGGTAATCCTTGTTTGGGTTTGCTTTCTTATGGATATGCACACCAAACATAAGTGGCATGTATGTACAGCGTGACATGTCTATGAAAAAAGAAACAACGTAGAAAGTGAAAGAATCAGATCAACAATACAATGTTATATGTACCAGGTAGTGATTAGCTGCAATAATTGTAGTGTCATTTTTTGTTTCTGTGCTTTTATCAAGTTGGTGTTTATACTAAAAAAAATGCTTACAAGTTGGACAACATTGACGGTTTGTGTATACCTGTACACAGTACCCCATTTGTTCTGTATCTCATTGCACATGGGGAAAACACTGGTTGACCTAGCCAACAAAAAATAGACCACATATATAACAAAGAATAGACCTTATGGATGGGTCATTCACTGACCTATACAATAAAGATTTGACCTTATGGATGGGTCATTCAGTACCCTTGACAACAAAGATTTGACCTTATGGATGGGTCATTCACTGACCTATATAACAAAGATTTGACCTTATGGATGGGTCATCAGTACCCTTGACAACAAAGATTTGACCTTATGGATGGGTCATTCACTGACCTATATAATAAAGATTTTACCTTATGGATGGGTCATTCAGTACCCTTGACAACAAAGATTTGACCTTATGGATGGGTCATTCACTGACCTATATAACAAAGATTTGACCTATGGATGGGTCATTCAGTACCCTTGACAACAAAGATTTGACCTTATGGATGGGTCATTCAGTACCCTTGACAACAAAGAATAGATCTTATGAACGGGTTACTCGTAATCTTTGCAATAAAAAGCTAAACATAGGTTTAGTAAAGTCTACCACTTTATTACCACTTCTGATGTATCTTCACTGGTGTTTTTAATCCATGGAAAAGTGTGTTTTGCTTAAGAATTTCAGAAAGGCTGACTTCTGCTTCAGTGAAAATGAAATGCTTTGTCAAAGACTCAACCAGACTTGATCAGCTACTATTACTCCATATCTAAGGTGGATGAACTACATGTATTTATTATAAAAAATGAAAAATAATTAACATATCACAATTATAATCTACATGTCAATATATATTTATATTAAAAATAATATTTTGATGACTACACATGGGCTATTACACACTCTATTTATTTATAACTGAAACGTCTCTTTCAATTTTTCAAGTAGTTATCGTTCAAAGTACTTCCATCTTTGCTGCAAAAAGTGGACAATTCTTGCATTACAGTATAAAGTTAATAACAGGAACAGAGTTGTATTTGGCCAACCTAAAAAAAGCAATGACACAAAAATCTCAAGTTAGTATCATTTCATAAAACTTTACTTGTTCTTGTTTATCAGTGTTCTTCCTTTTCTTGGTTTTCCATAGTGTGTTCACAACCTATACATTGTATATTTGTCACACTCTGTATGTTCATCATGGAAACACTCAATCTGCTTAGAATCCGGTGTAGATGTCGGCTAACTGTTCAATGTTATTTTACCTCAGTAAGGAGGCGGCCATTAAGATGAAAACATACACATGTATCACAAAGGTCAATTGAAGCAAAAATACCGAGGTAAAATAACAATGAATGATTAGCCGACATCTACATTGGATTTTAATCAGTTTAGGAAACACTCTAATTCATACCAAAGTTATTTTCACCTTAAATTTAGATTTAGAAACATACATGGTTCAAACATATCCTTCTTTAGTTTCCAAACTAGACCTGACAGAATGAGTTAAATGTAATCATGAAAGGCATTATATCTTTGAACCAACATTATTCAAAACTTACAGCTGGGTCCAATCAACACAGATAAATACCAATAAAGTACTCACCTGATATATAAAACCTATCAAAGTATACATATCCAACCCGGATGCCTCCAAGGAATACAAGGTTTGAGACAGCCAACATTCCAAACATTGGCGTCATCAATAACAGCTTCAATTGACAAAGTAAGAAATCAGGAATTTTTGCCTGGAAGAAATAGGTAATACCTTGTAAATGGATTTACAATGTTACTTCATATATGTTCTCTTATCAGACGATAATTTGTTTTCTTGTTTTACATTACCCCCAGTAGTAGGGGTAAATCTCCCCAAATGAAACACATGAATACTTGAACTGTGTGGACACCAGTACTTTTAAACAGTTTTGGCAATATTTTATGATTTTAAATTCTTGTATATTAATCATATACTCAATATATCATTATATCAACAGTTATCAGCCATTTATTGGTTGTTCTATCATTCAACTATATTCAAGGATTCCAACATAGGCATTTTTTGGTACAAATTCAGAAATCTGAAATTCAAGAACACAATAGCAAACTACAGACATTGTAAAAGTTAATGTTTGTAGGTATTTACCTGTACTCTTTGCATGAATGCAGTTTGTGAAAATTTCTTTAGCAATGTTTCAATGCTGACACCGACCCAGTTCAAAAGGCACCACACAAACAGATAGTTCTCACCACCATGCCAATATGCAACATATGCAAAGCACATAAGAGATGATAGGAGTTGAACAAAGAGTCCATGCTTGGAACCACCACATGGAATGTATATATACCTATATGTGAAGTTTGAGAACATACTAGTATGGTGAAAATGGTACAATAAAATCATTCTCATCAATTAGAATGTTATTTGGTTCTACAGAAATGTAACTAACATTGCTACATTTTATCACCTTGGTTGGGAAAAATCTTACCAACATTGCTACATTTGATCATGTGGCTCAATGAAAATAACACTACAATGTAACATTTCCTTTGTATGAAATACGATTATGTTACCATATCATCACCAAATAATTTACAGTGTAACAATTGGTTAAGAGAATGGTATCTGCCACACACAATGGAAATGTAGAATGTCACGTTTTTGTTAAACTAGATAATGAAATGTAGCACTGTTAGTAATATATTTATAAAGCCAGCTAATGCCCTGTTTTAGGTGAAATGATTTCAATTGTATATCAGCAGGGATGAATACTTGCAAATGATTTTGACCCCACTCAACATTTTGGTAAGGATAGCCAGACATAAGTGCAGACACATTCTTTCAGCTAATCTATTGGTTTCATGTCACCGTTTTTTACTGCATGCATCATAGAAAAGGAAAGACTAAAGATTTGCTGATACACTTTACATAAACTACTTTGAGAATATAGAAAACAAGCTAAAACTTGTGGTCAATGGTATTACCTACTCCATTATAAGACTTATACATGGAGTTATATGATATGACAGCTTCACTTACTTAACCAGCCATGAATGCAGACCCCTATCAAAATACCTGTAAGATACAAGGATTGTCAATTAACTATAGAATGTCCCATCTCTTGGCACTGTGATAGAAAGCACAAAGGCAGGTTCAAACAGTCTCAGGAACTCCAACACAACAATAACAAAGCATGCATTTGTTAATGACATTAGCAACCCATCAATGCCTGTCTCTATTTGTCAAACACGGTGACTAACCACTGTTTACTGAAAAATAGTATTGATATTAATTTTAATTCAAATGACCTCTTGAATTTTTATTTCACAAAATTTGTATATTTTGTTGCTCAATGAATCTTGACAAGAATACCTTACCACTGATTAACCATTACTTTAACACAAAATGACAATTTACTAACCCCAAATAACGGACTTTACATTAAAAGAAACAAGAAGAAGAAAAACTGGTGTTGTTTGGGATGAATATACAACTACATGTGAACGTATACAAGGACAGAATACATTGAAGTAGCCATGGGAGAAGGGGCAGGCCTTAAAATGTTTAGCATTTGTCAAAACAGGTTTTGGTTAAGTGAGAATAAAGACTGTTTAGTTGAATGGTCTTCCCCATTGACGAGAATGGAAGTGATTTACAATACATACCTCCACATATCTTGAAAAGTATACAAAGCACTGACACATGCTGGTTGATGGGGTGCTGTGATGTGGTCAAATAAAGCTATTGTACGTGGCAGTCCAAACATCACAACATATTTCACTTGAAAAAACTGAACCTGACAGTAACCAATACCAGCTAAAAATAAAAATAAATAGAACATTTATATTTACTTTATATACTAGGGGTAGAAAAGTAGTGGTTTGAATCTTCCATTGTCGTAAGCAATGACAAGAACTTGTAAAGATTTCACATTCTCAATAAATAAATGTGCATGCGTGCATGTATGCCTGTGTGTAAGTATGGGTTGTTGTTTGTTTTGATTGTGTGTGTGTGTGTGTGTGTGTGTGTGTGTGTGTCTATGTGTATGTGTGTGTGTCTGTTTGTCTGTCTGTCTGTGTCTGTGTGTCTGTGTGCGTGCCTGGGTGCACGTGCGTGTGTGTGTGTGTGTGTGTGTGTGTGTGTGTGTGTTGTGTGTGTGTGTGTGTGTGTGTGTGTGTGTTGTGTGCATGCGTATGTGTGTGTACTATACAAGCTATACTACAGTACATAAGCTATACATAATCTGTAAACTCACAATAAGCTAAGGGCTAACTCTGCATACAAACTTACCACGTCTGTAAAAATTAATTCTCTGAATCAATTCCTGATCATCTAACACACAAAACCAAGCAATACTTCTGAAACTACAATACTAACAGCAAGTACTGCCAATATAAGCAATGTACCCAAACCAAGGAGCTGTTGAAGTCACGCTTTAACAAAGGTAATACTAAATCTTGAGACTCAGCACTTACCTATAACCCAATTAGGAAGGTACTTGAACAGAGCAAAATTTCTTTGTAGAGCTGCAAAGTACATGAAGTGGAACCACACCTCAATAAAAACTACCCACAACAGTAGTCTTACTATCTCCTTGATCAAGTGGAGAAGTTTGGACAAAGAAAGTTGCCTTGTCGGCTGATTGATCTGTTAAAAATAGAAAAATCTGAGTCAATTCCTTCATTAATTTCTTACTATTTCAACCCCTCTCACTCTCCCTTCTTCTCGATTGAGAAACAAAGCTCAAAATTGATCTATATTCAGGATTTATTTTCTGAGCTTGAATATGAAGTTTTGATATCAAAATCAAAATAACAATTTCTATAAATGAGTGCTCTTTGTCAAGCTAGACTAGAATACACAGTGGACACCAGTAGTCAGATTAACATTTGAATGACACACACATTCACAATGTTAATTTTTGAACATACGACATAATTCTCACCTGATTATAAAACTTATCAAATGTAAGGACGGGTCCACAGAAGAACAATGGCAGGTAAAATGCATACACCAAATAGTCAACTAAACCAATCCCATTGGTTTTTTCCCCAGGTGATGGTAGTTTACAATATTCTAATGCAAAGCTTAAAAATCTAAGATTTGCCATAGCTAGCGTAAACACCATTAAATAGTACTGATCATCACGTTCTTCATACAATTGTTGCTGTAATGAGAATAAAAAGAACAATTCTAATTTGTAACATGATTGCGTAATCCTAAACATTGAAAGATTTCACTAATGATTTCTGAGTAACACTACAAAGTGTTGAATAATGCACTGAGACAGAGTCAGGTCACTGAGGTTTCCAGATTGTGATATAGGAAAGTGAACAGCGCCCCCAATGGTGTTTTTTCCTTAGCCTGATTGAGCAAGTCATGTCAAGTTATTATTAATGGAGAAATCTTAACAACTTTAAAAGGCTAACATTTTGCCCCCCCCCCCCACACACCCACACCTACATGCACACACATGTATACACAAACACACATCCACACATGCATACAACCCCCCCCCCCCCACACACACACACACAGGTACAACCTCACTCACACATGCAGTGAATATTCAGTTCAGTTTACATTCTATATTTCTGAAAATGACTACTTAATATTACACCATATAGAGGGTACCATACTGAACTGACTGGATCGACATGCGTACGACAGGGGCAGGGACAGGTGGATGAGTTCACTCCCCATGTTCACACAAACGTATACAGCTTACAGTTCTACAAACACATACAGTTCTACAAACTACTAAGTTCTAATTCTCTTTTAAAATAGTATTCAAGATATAATACTAAATGCAAGAAGACTGTTGACAATCTAACATACACGCAAGCAAATATACACATACCAGTATTTATACGGACCATACATATGATATGATAAAATACCCAGAAATACAAACTACACACCTGCCATTCCTTCATAGGATTATGATTAAGAGCTACAACTTGCATAGTGCCAAATATCCAGCACAGAACAGGAATTTTGAACAATGCAACCATGTACATGATAATGGCATTACCAACTAGGATGCCAAGAGTCTTGCTACCTAGTAGGAGATACAGTGTAGTCAGGGAATAGACAAGGAGTACAAACTGTCGATACTGAAACAGAAAACATCAAAAGTTAACTTAGTATAAAATTGATCTGTAATAATAGAAATAATAACATTAGTTTAATAATGTCTGAGCTCAAAGCGCTTCATAATTATGATCCCTGAATGGACCTATATTGGCACAATGTCCCATTATAAACCCTCAATTCCTCAGGCAGCATACTGTATCTATAGAAACAGGTTGTATATGCATACTGTGATAATGAATGTGTCTACACTGACAACAAATGATAAATTACTTTGGAAACATTTCCTACATCATTATTAAAACCTAGTGAACTAATAGATCAATGTGTTATTTTGATGTGCACTAATGGAAAATGCAACAATCTTGAATCCATCATAGGTGTCTGCAAACTAAACTCTGTGATTGTTAATGATAATACAACATGTTAAATGAGTCTAGCACTTATTCACGTCAAAACAAAACATTGACGTGGATCACAACTTTATGACTTTTCATCCTTCAAATTTACCCTTGTAAGGCTAGTTTCAATTTTTTTTTTTAAATCCAATATCAGAAAACCAATGCTACATCTATTTTGTCTTTAGCAAGACAAAATCCCAGTTTTGGCCAGGTTTCTCTGTTTGCAAGTAACCAGAAATGTTCCATTTAACTACACTAAATATACATTATGAAAAAGTTACAGTCAAATAATTTCACCAAAGAAGCAAAATTGTGTCTCTACATTAAAATGCACATACATGGAGATACACAGAGTGGAAGTTAAGATTCTCTATACATGAGATGGTATCATTCTCAATATAAAGTTGTTTCATATTACAAATTGTTGATATCTTTTTTTCTAATTTCATTTCCATGTACTACTTTGAAAACTAACAATTTGTGCCCTTAATACAATGACAATTGTAAAGCGCTTTGAGCACGGAGTGGGAAAGTGCTATATAAGAAACCAACATCATCATCATCATCATCATCAATGACAATAATATTTAACAATACAGTAGCTGTTCAAAAATAACAACTGTTTCCCCATTGGCAATCAGCTGGATATAGGTATAGCAGCAATGTAATATAAGACTCTCACCTTTGTGAAATAAATGGCTAGAAGTCTTCCAAGAAGTATATGACCAACAAACAAACAAATTGAAGGAAGTTGGAATAAAACGTTGATCCAAAATGTCCATTCAAAATCACTTATATCCTGTAAAGGAAATAAAAGATGCAATTTTACAAATGCACCAGGAAATATTAAAAGACTAGAAAATACAAAACACTTTTCCAGTTTTACTGGCCACCAGTAAAGGATTTGGCTCTTTCTCTTTATTTCCTTTTGTGTGTAGAAATGAATGTGCTTTTGGTTGTATATGTGTGTGTAAATTGTAACTCAATGTATTGGAACAGTTACGAAAGCCTTTCCTGGTATCATGTAATGTTTATTATGTAATCTGTATCATGTAATGTTTATCATGTAATGTTTATCAGGTAATGTGTAATGTTTAGCATTATTGTACTGTGTCTTATATATTTATATTTCTGGGAATATATGAAAATGTACATATGACTACAGCATAATGCCAAGATATTTTTGTTAAAAATACTTGATGATTTAAGTACAAATACTGACCCTTTTCCCACCTAGTACTGATTCAAGTACAAATAATGACCCTTTTTCCTTTTTCCCACCTAGTACTATTTAAAGTACAAATACTGACCCTTTTCCCACCTAGTACTATTTCAAGTACAAATACTGACACTTTTCCCACCTAGTACTGATTCAAGTACAAATAATGACCCTTTTTCCACCTAGTACTGATTCAAGTTCAAATACTGACCTTTTTCCCACCTAGTACTATTTAAAGTACAAATACTGACCTTTTTCCCACCTAGTACTATTTCAAGTACAAATACTGACCTTTTTCCCACCTAGTACTATTTCAAGTTCAAATACTGACCTTTTTCCCACCTAGTACTATTTCAAGTACAAATACTGACCTTTTTCCCACCTAGTACTGATATTCCTTCATCTAGGTCATAGTCATGTAGACTAAACCATTTATCTTCAGGAAAAAATAGAAAGGAGAAATTTATTTGAGACTTTTTCTCAGTATTATGTTGTTCTAACTTTCTTTCAAGTTTCAACCAAGTTCTTGTCCATTGGTTGAATACTTCAATGAATACAAGCAAGGTGTGTAAAACAGTGAAAAACTAAATAACTTGGTTTATCTGCACTGAAACCATATTTTTCAATATTACAAAAAAAAATCCAAAAATGATATTTTGCCTCTTTTTTAATGAAATGAATGTCATATATGCATGCAGTATATACTGTTTTCCACTAAAGTGAACACAATCACATGAAGCACAATTGGCTAAGTTTGAAAGTGACATATCCAATATTTGGATGAAGTATACTTAGGAAAAGAACAAAAACGAAGTAAATATCCTTTGCCAGTGCACTATGCCTCTTTGAAACTCGATCTGAATGTATTTACAGAATCGATTCACAACTATTAACCTATTCATTTCATTAAAAGAAATGAGTGAAAAACTAAGGTTCAAATGTTTACCTCTGGATGCGGTATAAACTCTATAGAAAGCATATCCTGAAGATCCAAACCAGGTAACACCACAAAAACAGAGTTCTATAGTTGTCAGCCAACTGATGTAACCTTGTTTTCCTGCTTGGTTCTCCATCTCTGGTGATTTCATGATGACGGCAGTTCTCTAGTTGATAAAATATTGTATTAAAATAATTAGCACAGAATGTAATTAATTATTCCAATTTACACACTATACTTGCTTTATACATGGAAGTATAATCTACATGCTTTATATTTGCGTAGTTTGTACAAATAATGGCTTAAATTCAGTCTAGTCATCTCAGTAATCTGAGCTTTCTGTCATTTAGACATTAAGACATAGTTTAGGGACAATGGTCAGAATATCGAGTCCAGTACTCCGTTTGGCAGCAGGACTACACTTCACTACCACATACTGCACATATGATATACACTGAGGGAAACACAGTCCTCTGTCTCTTGCGCTTACGCTCTGTCATACAGATATCTCCATTTATTTCGTAATATCACTTTATTAACGTCATCTCCGGATCGAGTTCTGCTATTAAAAGTGGTCGTAGCCTTGTAGTCTATTTCCGGGTGTACACCGTATGATTTCCCCAGACTTGATCTGTGTTGAGAATAACTCAAGATTATACATACATATATACTTCTCGCTTTGTGCCCAGTCGTTATATGACATACGTTGGAAGATTTGTTTCATAAATCTGTCCTGGGAAACTTACCGAGAGCCCAATCAACCTCCGAGCTCCGTGTTCCACCAGGACTTTACCGATAGCGATATCTTCAACATGAATGAACTGAACCTGGTGGTGGAACCATATATCCCCGAGCCAACAAGAACATCCGGGTCGATCAAGGATACAGGCGGGTCACTTTTGCAAAGTGTCATAAATCTAAGAAATCCATACGTAAATAATGAGCTCAGTAACGAGGAGGAACTGGAAAATTGCAAAATGGAATGAACTTAAATTACAGGCGCCACCATGCGGAGATGACCTACCATGTTTACAATGACTGACCCTTGACCTTCGTGAAGGCAAAAGGGAAACCAGGGAAACCGTACTTGGAGGGCCGAGGGGTGGTCACTTTCCACAACATTGTGTCTTCTCTCAATCTCTTTCTTTCTTTTTTTGGCCGAGTGTTAAATTCACTGACCCAACTTTCACAACCATCTGATTTATTTACATAAGTATCTGATTAAACGTATTTCAAAAGTTGACTCTCGTCTCTATCCCACTCCTGACAACACCGTAGTTGAACATCCGAAGTTAAAACCGGCCGGCCAAAACCGGATACAATGCTTTCATAACAGAAACGTACTATCGGGTTTACTAAATATGATTATGAAAGAATTGTAAGCCAATTTCGCATCCGAGACAAATTCTTACATTCAGATATAACGTTTTCTACCCCATTCAATTAGAACATGGCTTTGTCTCTGTCTGTCTGTCTGTCTGTCTGTCTGTCTGTCTGTCTGTCTGTCTGTCTGTCTGTCTGTCTGTCTGTCTGTCTGTCTGTCTGTCTGTCTGCCTTTGAACACGATATAAAAAAAAAACAATATATAAGGTCTTTCACATGACTTTAGAAAGGGCTGTTTATCCCCAAATCACGACAGTTGTTATTTTTTTCAACAAGGAATACCTTAACTTTTTTGTAACTGAGTGATTTTAAGTATAGAAGAGCTATACATGTAAATAGATAAAATGGACAAATTCATTGTGATTCTTCATGTTGCCATGTGGTCGACGAGGTGCAGACAGCTTTTACTTATTAACCCTCTAGGGTGGGTTGTTGGTCATCATGTATGCAATCGACGTCACTTTTTTTATCACCGTTACGCCTATTTAAGTATTATGGAAATTTACTATGAAATAAATGAAGATATCAGGATTGTGTGAGAAATGTCGTATTCTGTTATCTCAAGAGAAAAAGAGACTCAAAGACAAGTGAAAGGCTCTTAAATGTAATGTTCTCTCACAGGTTCTCTAAACGTTTTCAACTATAAACTTGCTTTGTAAATATATGTAGTAAAGTTGTAGGCTATTATCAGACTAATTCTAGAGAACTGTTTATATATATGTGTGTGTGTGTATATATATATATATATATATATATATATATATATATATATATATATATATATATATATATATATATATATATATATATAACTCGGTGAGTATCAATCTGCTAAGACAGTGCTCTATACCGCAGTGGCAGAGCGTAATAGTTTTGGTAGTACTGGAACTCTTTCTTGGGTGTAACTCGGAGTTTCACGCATATTGCGATCATCAGACATATATATATATATATATATATATATATATATATATATATATATATATATATATATATATATATATACATCTCGCAGGAAAAAAAGCTAATAAGGGAATAATCGATGACAAAATAATGTCACATTATATTGAGCAACACTCTGAACTTCAGTCATTAGGGAGACCATCTTGTTTTTACATACCTCGATCAAAATCCTAAACCAAAAAAACGAATGGTATAAATCATTTCCATTACAATGTTTTGCTTTTGATACAGAAGTCATTAATTTTATAACGTATCCGCTTCAATTCTTATCAGATTTTACAATGTAATGGTATGTTGTTTGTACTGTGTGTAATTTAACTGTGTATTGATTGATTGATTGGTTGGTTGGTTGTTGGTTGGTTGGTTGGTTGGTTGGTTGGTTGGTTGGTTGGTTGGTTGGTTGGTTGGTTGATTGATTGATTGATTGATTGATTGATTGATTGATTGATTGATTGATTGATTGATTGATTGATTGATTGATTGATTGATTGATTGATTGATTGATTGATTGATTGATTGATTTTCACAGTCTATATTATAGTACAGCCTCTTTCAATTCATTTCTCATCATAAACATTCATCATAGTGGTAACATCTATAAGATAACATGTACACCATTTGCAACTTTTACGTGAAACAATTTCTATTGCTGAAGATGAATCGATGTAAGACAGTAAAATAAAACCGCGTCTTGAATACCGTGCGTAGTATATCTGATCTTGACTTTCAGCGGTACAGGTTCTCGGAAGCCGATTTCATTAAAATTACTCAAAGTGCGCCGGTAATTAATGATTTCATCGACAACTCGTTACGTGGACTCAATATATTTTATGTCTGGTTTTATGGAGCAGTGAGTAGGTTTATTAAAACTAACTACGCCAGGGAAAGTATAATAGCGGTAAAAAACTCTCGAGGTAACATTTCATGACAAGGATAATAATTCGATTCGTTCTAGATAGTGGTTATTGTACACTTGACTTACCAGCAAGTAGAAATCATCATGATCCAATTACAAAAAACAAGGAATATGGAAGCACACGCGCTAAAATAACGTCTGAACGCGGTTTTCAGATTTAAGGGTGTTGGCGATTGTCCCACAGGTAATTAGCCAGTGAAGACATATATCTTTATTACTTCAGGTAATCTGTTTTTTTAAACTTTACTCTGTTCTGTCCAGTGCACACGTATGAGTCATAGTGCGTACAAAGTACACGACTTATAGGTTTAAATGACTGTCCGAGGAATCGGCAAGTTATCTGACCAGAAACATGTTAAGAACAACCGGCAACGATTTCACAGATATTTCAGATATTATTACGATCAATTGTCAAAAAGGATATCATGTAAATTGCGATGATTAATATTCAATAGGGTTTTCTTGAGATCCAAGTATAATTTAATAATGTCCATTATCTTTCGAGAGGGTCAAACCTATGATAGAACACACGCGAGATCGCATATTGATGGCAGCTATGTTGATGAGCAGTTGTTTACTGAGACCATAGTCAAAATGATGTACGTATGTACACATTATTGTGTCATTAAAAGTTACAAACGTACTAGATTACGTGGTAGTAATAAGAAGTTACCAGCTATACATAACTCAGTTATATTAGTCACAAAGACACTTTAACAACTTGGTTGATGTCATCCCGTAACGACGTGTATCTACAGATGTTAGGGAAAGTTTAACAATTTCAACCCCCCTTCCTGCCATAAATAATGAACGGTCCCTAATTCGCAATAGAGAAGGCGTTGGATTAAAATTTATAATTGATTTACGAAACAATTATTTCAGTGAATATATCAAACAAATATTCAACGTTTATCAGTCAACGTGTTTCTTTTTACAAATTTTAGCTTAAAGTAATGGCAATTCATTTTTACATAAAGTCGTTCAGCCTAAAAAATCTTAATTACAATACAATGAACTTACCAGTCATCATACACTGAAAGGGAGGGAGGGAGGGAGGGACGGACGGAGGGAGGGAGGGAGGGAGGGAGGGAGGGAGGGAGGGACAGAGACAGACAGGCAGGCAGGCAGGCAGACAGACAGACAGACAGACAGACAGACAGACAGACAGACAGACAGACAGACAGACAGACAGACTAACTGACTGACTGACAGACAGACAGACAGACAGACAGACAGACAGACAGGCAGGCAGGCAGAGAGCTACTCTATTATAGCTAAATCTTTCAAATTTGACCTTTCATTGCGTTCGAATATGTTATAATGACAAAAAACTGCCATCAAATAGAGATGATTTTGAAGATTGATATTTTCTTCATAAGTCTGAACACACATTATTGTACAGGAGCAATACATTGTACAATATGTAGTTTAATTGCAATAAACTAGAGGAAGACAGAAAAAGATCATATCACCTGTTATCGATACTAACTATTCCCCATATACTTCTGTCCCACACTCCCATGTGTTTCTTTGAAATGTGTAACCATAGACAATTGATAGCCTCTCCGCTGTTATGGATTAACTGG
Organism: Glandiceps talaboti; assembly: GCF_964340395.1. Taxonomy (NCBI): domain Eukaryota; kingdom Metazoa; phylum Hemichordata; class Enteropneusta; family Spengelidae; genus Glandiceps; species Glandiceps talaboti. Next base: position 29,288,367 of record NC_135550.1, on the reverse strand, counting down.
TCAAGATTTCATGAGCGCAAACAATATTGTAATTTCGGCGATGAATCCAAGATAAATTCAGGTAAAATAAATAGAGCGATTCTTCCTGGACAGTGGAAGGCTATAAGCTTAATTGCAGTCTTTAATGCCTTCCTTTGCAATAAAAATTGATTAGTAATTTGTTAATGGCAGTTTTTTTCATTTCAAGTGTGTTATGAAACTGTCTCATTGTAAAATCAGCAAAGTGGCAATTTTCCAGACAGGAAAGATACTGATTTTGGTGGGGGGGGGGGGTCGTACAAATCTTGCACACACATACATACATACATACATACATACATACATACATACATACATACATACATACATACGTACATACGTACATACGTATATGATATAGCGACATCTATTTATACTAAATTAAACCTACTGATTCACATTCATATTTGCAGTATGGTTCATCACATCCTAATAAGTGTAATTCACAATTACTTCGTTTACGTCGTATTTGTAGTAGTGATTTGCATTTCAGAGAAAGGTCTGCTGAATTTTGCACGTACTTCCATCAACGTGGTTATCCTATGTCGGTTACCAATGCGGCTTTACTTAAAGTGTCATCTTTGTCTAGGGAAGCTTGTATCAAATCACATGATCAGAAGAGTAACAACGATATCGTCCCATATTAGCTCTTACATACCATCCCTATTCCACTAGAGTTAAGAACATTATATACAAGCATTTTAATATCTTACGTTCCAATAGGATTACCAATTCATTGTTTCCTGAAGTACCTTTAACAGCTTGGCGTCGTGATACCAGTCTTAGAGATATGGTGGTCCATACAGAACAGCGTGAATTGGAAGTTAATTTTGGTTCATTTCAATGCGATCGTACTCGATGTGGTACATGTCGTTTCATTATTAATACTAATCATGTTTTTGGCCCTCAGAACAGTGTGCCTGTTACAAGTAGATTTACTTGTATTAGTACTAATGTAGTGTATTGCATTACATGTCAAAAATGTGGTTTTTTACATATAGGTTCGAATGTACGTCGTCTTGGTGATCGTTTCGTGGAACATCTCCGCCTGCCAAGACAAAAGAATCGTAATTATCCCGTATCTATGCATTTCATTACAAGCGATCACAGTGTATCAGATATGTCTATTTCAGGAATTTGTATGGTTTCTGGTGATGAGAAAGTATTGAGGTTAAAGGAAGAAGAAATCATTTTCCGTCTCGGAACGCTGGAACCCCTCGGAATTAATAAGACCATTCATTCCCAGTCTAATCAGGGGTTTTTTAAATTCCATGCGAGTTCTTTTGGGTTCCAGTTGGTTCGTGCGAATATAACTTTTCACACGTATAACCGTTTATCACACGCGGTTGTCGTTCTGTTCCATTAAATTCAGATATGTTCAGGTGTTTACCAAACCTGTCTGTATCTCGCCGATAATACCTTGGAAAAGAATATTTATTCGAAACGTCGGATTTTACATCTATTTATGCGGACTGACTTACAAGTTCCATATGCATTCCTACATACATACATATATATACATACGTTCGTACATACATACGTACATACGTATAACGTACATACATACGTACGTACATACATACGTACATACGTATAACGTACATACATACATACATACATACATACATACATACATACATACATACATACATACATACATACATACATACATACATACGTACGTACGTACGTACGTACGTACGTACGTACATACATACATACATACATACATACATACATACATACATACATACATACATACATACATACATACATACCTACATACAATATATGTATTTATTTATTTATATATATATACATATATATATGTATTTACCTATATATATATATATATATATATATATATATATATATATATATATATATATATATATATATATATATATATATATATATATATATATATATATATATATATATATATATATATACGGGTGAATATTCAGATGTATAATACTGTTTAAAAGATTATACTAAGGATTGAATGTACTCTTTGCATTATACCTTCACTATTATACATTATGTATTTCTATATCCTCGCCTAGAAAAACCTTATGCAAGTGCCCTTAGCGATCGGCTGCTTTGAATATGCAAATCATGCTAGGAGTATTACCACGAGGATTCACCCACTAAAACATTACATCGTAGGTCACTCCAAGTAACGATGTTGTGATGATAGAAATGATGTAACCGAGGATGAGAAAATGCTACAGTCATAGGTAGTTTTCAGTAGTAATGATTTCATACAGCAGTTGTAAACCGTGGCTGTTGTCTTCAGTCATTGTCTTTCTTGCCCATTGCTGTTGTCAGCCTGTTGGTAAGTTAATAATGTTTCTTTTCATTCAATTCCAATGGAAATTTCGGGTACGATGATCTTCTCAGATCTCTTTAGATTTATAACCATATAATTTCTATTTACCTATGACCAGGTTTAGTTTTCACTGCTTCAAACAATCGAGAAATACGCAATGTTTACAATATCTTTATTATTCGGTCCGTAAATGGTAATTATAATTTGATAGACACCTTAATTTGCTTACAAATGGGTTTTCTCAGCTCCGTTAATATTTAACGGGAACAATATCAATCAGTTGTTATATCTACATGTAGCTCTCGAAGAAAGTGTGTCATTTATATCCATAGAAGTTTGTCACAGCAAAAGGCATACATTGTAACTTTGAAATATATTGATATTCTGCTCAAGGGAGAGTGTGCAGCAGGTATTGGTATTAATGACGTTTGATTCTTAAGAGAATATGTAGCTATCGCAAACTCAAGAGACACATTTTTCACTCGTTGTCTATCCTGTCGTTGTCAAAGAGATGCAAAAGTGAAAACTCAGATATTAAATGTTTCTTTCCCTACGCAAGGAAACACGAGAGAGATTCAAGATTAGCTTAGAAGGCATTGGATGATATTGTAGCGTTCAAACAATTGGACGAGGGTTATAAGTGATCCTACGTAATCCATTTTTTTAAAATTACCTTCACATAAGTTAGTAAAATTACCTGTAACACCAGTTCGTGATAGCGTGTCGAACTCTTATATATAATTGTAAGCACAATGGCTATTTCTATAATTATAATTCTGGCAAGGTAATATCGTGTGTCCACTAAAACACAGGAAGAATTCATCTCAGACATTGCATTAAATCGATAATATTATAAATGTTACATGCTCGATATCCAAAGTGTACGTTATACTGTCTACAGTAATAGCATCTCTCTCATATATTACTAAAATTTATTTATTTTTTTCTTTTAAGCTTCCACTACCGAAAGTTTCAACGATGGTACGGTATTGAATGCAATATTGCAAGGATACGACAAAAGAATACGTCCAGTCATCGATAATAGAACTCCAACTAACGTTACTATTGATATCAGTATCAGCCATGTTGTTGATGTGGTAAGTTATTAGCCCCTTCCCTCCTCCTTTGTGGGAGGGGGGTATTACAATGTGTTCCGTCCATCCGTTTGTGCGTCCTTCCAACCATACACGTCAATATGTAGGGTATGCAACGGCCTACTATATTCAAACTAACACAAAGATAACTTGCTATAGGAACTAGATGGATGTCATTTTAACTTTAATTTACCTCACAACATTGCTAGACAATGATCGGTTTTGACGGTTTTGTGTATTATTTCTTCCCGTAAAACTATTTTTAAAGTGCAATCAAATCAAGATTTGTATTATGTGCCAGAGTTTAACCTGTTCAAGCTATATTAATAAAAATAATAATAATATTTATTTCTTAAAAAGTGAACGCCTTCCATATAAAAACATCTCAAAGCGCCTTACAATGCTACGACAAAAAAGGCAATAAAAAAGACGTAAACACAATGGCGGAATCTGCCAGTAATAAAACAGAAATTCAAATAAAAAGGTATTTTTAAGATTTGACTTAAAAACGCTAATATTCTTACTCAAACGGAGTGACAGTTGCAGCCTATTCCACAAATGTGGAGCACAGGTCGAAAACGCCCTATCCCCATAAAAAGCTGTTAACTACAGGTTGGTGAAGTGTGCATGCACCTTCAGTGGAGGATCGAAGTGTGCGGCCAACAGAGCGTATATTCAAGAGTTCCCTAAGGTACACTGGGGCATCATTATCTAACACCTTGTATGTTAAGCACAGAATCTTAAATTCGATCCTTTTCTGCACAGGGAGCCAATGCAACCTGCATTCTGAATAGATTGTAGTTTAGTAATCTGATAATTTGGCAGGCCATAAAGCAGACTATTACAGTAGTCAAGCCGAGAAGTGACAAAATTGTGTACTATTTTTTCTGTTAAATGTGATGCCATGGTCATTGATTCATCAATTTTGTCGCCAAGGTCACGAACTACTGAAGCTGAATGAACACTGACGCCCCCAACTTGTATGTTGCATCCCCGTGGCCGGTCCCCATTACCAAACTTTATAACCTTAGTCGTGCTGTCATTAAGAGCGAGCATGTATTAACTTGTATGAGTCAAATTTATCAAAGGTGTCAAACAGGAAAATCTTCTCTTCCCCTCCTTCCTTTACCGTCCTCCGTTAGAGCAGGTGCTGAGCTTCATTTCCAACATTTCTTAGTACTAAGAATACATTTCATCCATTAGTCACATACAAGTAACGTGATAAAAGGGGTTTCTCATTCTACGAAGACTTCTTTATCTTTGAATTACTAAAGTACATGACTAGATCTTTCCTTGTGTGTGTTTTAACTACTTCTAATGAAATAAACAGTAGATAGTTTACACTCTATGCACTAAACTGTATGCACCACGTTCCTAGAGCACTCGACCCCTTGCCAGAATGGCGCCATGTAGAGAGATATTTGATTCTTTCTCCATTGTATTTATTCTAGGGTCGTAGCAACGATGAAGGCACCAACTACATTTAGTAGAAACTTAAGAAATGCAATCAATACTAAAGCAGTGAACAATCCAAAATGGCAGCAAAACACACTCATAAATGAGAATGAAATTTGAGAGTTAAGTTATCAAATTCTGGTGCATTTTTGTGTTGGACATTATAATTGCTTGCGAGTGATTGTAAAATGCCAGATATAGCAATTGCGTGTATCGGCAATTTGCTCTGTTATAATCAACCATACAGAACTATGCCAAAATGCAATTTCAAGTTACCACTCACAGACTCTGTCTGATACAATCACACAGACACTAACACGTATATTCTAAGCTAAGATAGCCAGCAAGACCGCGATTTCTTGCTACATTTTATCTAGTAATCTTTATTATAAAACAAACCATTTAAACATGTTGCAACCAGACACAGACATGCGGGCACCAATGCTTTGATGGCAGTGGCACAGTCTGTAAAACTTCCCACTAAACGTTGTAGAGATTCAGCTAGCTACGTGCTACGTCAAGTTCCACTCGTATCGGATCACACGAGCACACATGGAATAACTCAACAAACATAGATTTATGGTTCGACAGTTACCACTCCAAAACTAGAATGGTCTCTGTTTTCCTTCTCTGGCCTTTATTAACCAAACCCTTACTTTAAGAATGTATTTACATTGCTTTTATTAAACAATAATATCATAATTTATCTTCTATGCGATTGGATGTAAGTAAAGGATGAAGCAATTGGTAATAATTAACTTAAATGATATCGTCAGAGAAATTCTAACTTATCGCATACTAAGACCACCTGTTCTCATTCTTTTCTTTGACACTTTACATTCAACTGACATGATCACAGTTTGTCAATGCCTATAGTTCTCTGGTCATTCAACCGATAAGAGCCAAAGTTGAAACTATTTGTCTAGTAGCTCAACTTGAGAAATGAATTTAATATATATTGAGACAAGAGGACGACATTGCTGAAATAGTAAATATTCATATATTGGTCCGTGACTCCAGCATGATGACACATTTGTTCATTTCATGTAGACATTGTATTTATTTAATCTTGCTTTCTTGAAATGTAACATGTGAAGTTCCCTATTGGTTTCTATGTGGTTGTATCAAACAGATCCGATGAATGGTAACTTGAAACCGGTTGTAATTCCAATCAAGAGATGAGATGAGATGTAAAGGCGGTATCACCATAAACATACCCTAGGGATATAACTCATCTAAAATTCATATAACTTATCAGATTGTCTCAGAGATTCAGACTTATGAGGAAATGTGAAATTTTGATTATAAAATCAAATATATATAACCTAACTGTATAGTTGTGTCGTTAACCTAACAAAGACATTCTGATCTTACCTAGGCTTAGATAAGTAGTTTTTTTTAAAAAGAAAGATATTCTTCAAGTGATAACTAGGAATCATTAACGCCAAGTTCATGTTCAATTATGAACGAGTAATTCATGAACGATTACACCATGTATCACTGAATATGAACACTTTCTTACTCATCAACATGGTATTAGATGTAATTTGTTAATGCACAATATTCGGAAGTGAAACTATTATTCCATAGTGCTTCTTCTGATACATTTTCATGAATCGAATTAGCGATTAGGCCATTAAAATACTTCAAACAATGCCGTGTGATATTTAATGTAGATTAATTGTTCGCAATGCCGCTATCTCACTAGCTATCTGCTGAACGGGGAGAGTCGTAGCTTGTCCTTGATTTGATCACTGGAAGCCAATGTCGTAAGTTTACATCATGTAGACGGTAGCTGTCAGGTACAATTTAGGCATTGTTTTATAATGAAAGAGAGATTACATTGCTCATGTCACACGACAGATTTCATCATTGATTCTCCATCTACCATGTGTGGCTATAGCAGCCATTGTAGTCCTCGCAGAAGCAACGTTCCGCTGAACGGAACAATGGCAATGATTTTTTTGTGATGTTATTTTGATCAGGCAGAGTTTTTTTGCAGAGAATATGTGCATGTAATCATAGTGAGAACCCAAAACCAGGTAATATAATGCAAATTACTTTATGTGACTGCGTGTATCCTGTCGTTTGATTTGTTCACTCATTCTGATGTAGAATGTCCTATTTTGGGCATTTTTTATTCTGCCTAGTCGCCTTTGTCAATACTATGGCCAACAAAAAAGAGAGAATTGTTTCTGGTCAGTGCGCGCATCACTTAAATACCCTCGCGTCGGTCCTTTTTTTCGTGTTTGTCAAGCCCATACAGTCTACAAATCTGGGGGGAAACACTAAAATAACCGTCCTTACATTAATTACTACTTCAGTGAAGACAATTGCAGAGCCAATCATGAACAAGAAAATGACATCTGCCCCACATACACACTTGCTCAAAAGTACTAAATAAAAAGAACAGCAACTGCCATAAATAGTAGATTGAGTGACAAGTTTGTTGAAAAATAAACTGAATAAATAAATAAATAATTAAAAAAAAAATAAGAATTCTCGTCGTAGCACCACTTTAGACAAACTGTCATGACCAGAAACAATTCTCTCTTTTTTTGGCCTAAACAAATGTTAAACATGTCCGCCGGCCGTATGTATATATGCATTTTCAAGATGAGTTAGATGGTCTCTTCAATCCCGAACAGGTGATTTGATAAATTCTCTCCTTCGCTTCTTGAATTATGCATGGCAATTGATAAATAGAACCTCATCAATTCTGAGTATACGATGTAACACTTTCAATGATATACACACATGCAATTGAATTCATACGAACAATAACAAACTAAATTGTTGATCAACTTAGGGCAGGTGCAATATTCCACATGAATTACTGACGAGCGTGAGTCGTTTTTATTAACAAACCGTAAATCAATCATCATTATCATCAGGCAAAGTATTTAATAATTGAGTTATATTTAAACTGAGTACCTTAGCAATAACACCAAATAGAAAGTGCGACCAAGAAGGAGTACAAAATCTGCAAGAAGTTTTGAATTTAAAAAGAAAATTATGTTTGATGATGAGCTGAAAAAAAAACTTCATAAAATAATTCATACCTGTTTATTTTCAGGACGAGAAAAAACAATGGATGGTGTCGGTTATACTTTATACACAGGTACTTTTATCTTTTTATATCTTTTGAATGCAGTTGTACAATCATTATGTACAATTTCAATCCGTACTTTAAATTCATCACAATGAATTCAATTTGTTTAGTGGCAAAGTTTCTATCATGAGACAAGTTATCAACATATTAATTTAAAATCAATTCCATTCCGGGGATGTCGACATTCCTTAAGTAACTAAACGTTAATCATAAATCTTGATCAAAGTAACACGTTCCTAGACTTGCAATGTCATCCGTTATGGTTGGGGAGTTATTGCTGCTATTTTCCTTTGATATAAGAGGTATTCTGCCCTAAAGACTAAATTATACATCTACATAGTGTACATGTATTTAAACGACTTTTACTAAGATTACGTACACCTACTTAGTGGAAGTCCATTAGCTCAGTTAATTTTATCTAAGACTGTAGGCTAATTACATTACACTGTCCTTTCATGGCAGTTTATGACTTAGGCAATAAAGAATCTAATCACATCATATTATATTTCAAATATATCTTCTGAATCATGTAATACCACAAATACAAAACAAAAGTTTACTTTAGATGTCGACGTGTCGAAATAGATGTGAATTTACAATGTTGACCAAAATAATCGTATATTGTGTTGCCAAAGAAATGCGCATCTAGCAAAATCCTATCAAAGTACACACTAAAAACATCAAAAAATATGCTAATAAGGCTAATTGATATGCATCGATTTTCAGATATGTGTATTTACAAAACAATTTAACCATATTCTGTTCTACCTGATACGTATCGGCCCCTATACAAAGTATCATACTATCCAAATCCATTTTGTGATGACAATTATGAAAGAACAAATTACCTATTTAGCATGCACATATTATTAACCCAAGCACAATGATATTCTGTGTTGAACTAGTTTCACTTTTTCTTAAAAGGAAAAGGCTATCGAAATACACATGATGATGATGTCATAAATCAACAAAAAATATATTAATAATTGAACAGTTTTTGTTGTTGTTGGAATAGTTGGATTATCACATACGAATTTGGTCACAAATATATCAGATCAAGCAGCTTTCTCTTAGCATTTATGTACAAAATTAATTGAAGTCCCTCCAGCAGTTTTTTTTGGATAATCGGCACAATGACTGATACACAAACACACAAACACACGCACGCACGCACGCACACACACACACACACACACACACACACACACACACACACACACATACATACATACATACATACATACATACATACATACATACATACATACATACACATGTACATGCATGTCTCTCCTTTTCTGTTTGTTTGTTTGTTTGTTTGTCTGTCTGTCTGTCTGTCTGTCTGTCTGTCTGTCTGTCTGTCTGTCTGTCTGTCTGTCTGTCTGTCCCCCTTCTCCCCAGCTTAAATATATGAACATAATATACACATTATAGCAGAATTCCTTCTAAATCGTAAGCCACTGGATAAATAAAACATCGCGAAGAAATATTTGGAATTGGTTTTAAGCATGTTGAATTAATATATGTTTACTTACTTTTCCAGTATTGGAAAGATCAATTCCTGCAATGGCGACCTGAAGACTATGGTGGGATAGATACAGTGCATTTACCAGCATCGGATATATGGTTTCCAGATATAACAATTTACAATGCGTGTGTATAATTATGTTTTGATTAAATATTACCCATTCTTTGAATATTCTACACAAATGAATGAATATATAAATTACAAAAATTGCAACAAATTTGAAAGATATGTTGTTTTTAACATGAATGTAGAGATCATTAGTCTTACACTTTATCTCAGTGCAAATATATTTGTAAATAATTATATTATCAGTATCGTCGAATTGTTTTCAAAAAGCTGAGTTTATATAGAACTTATTCACTCATTTTGATTTTGTCTCTTGCAATTTGTCTTAGGAAATGTACACAATTTATTTTATTATGATATAATTCGGAATAGACTCAAATGTATATTGTTACTTGTATTATTCAGAAAATATAAAGAAATCTCCTTAATTTTGAAACAAAGTGTGCATTTTACTGATATGCGAAGCCCGCATGAGTATATACTGCCCATCACCCCCAAAAAAATATTGAAATGCCAAAAATATTGGTAGGTCCGTTGAACACCTTTTTAAAAAGATTTTCTGGCCTCATCGGGTTTTTTATTTAGATATATTAAAATTTAAATCGTCATTTGTGTCACGAGTGTTCTGTCAGGTTGAATAGATTACAAGTAGCACTGTGCATGGATAAACAACCTGAACTTTGGAATTGAAATGTGTCTTAGGTTTCAACAATACATGTACATGTCCTTGATATCTAGTCTATTAACTTCGCTATGGTTTTCATTACTAACAACATTCAAAAGAGATGTAATTTTAACAAATAGACGTTCAAGAAAAAAATGCACTATTTATATTATATTGATCTGTCTGTAGCAGTTTTCATTGATTCGGTTAGGGATCGATTGTGAGTGGGAATGAACAAGTGTAAGCTTAATCCAAATTTTAAAAGAATACCCACAAGGCTTTCAAATTAGACAAAAGTGAGGAGTTTTACAAATCTTGTATTCATCATTTATATGGTGAATATTCATCATTCGTCAACATTCTTACTACAGTCACCATTATCAGTTAGTGTGAACTACTACACAATATCAAGACAGAATAAACCGCAAATCTTTCCCTATCATTATTTATCCAGCTTAGGAAACGCTGAAACCATCAAAGATGCACAACTCAATACAGCTATCGTCAGCTCGAATGGCAGTGTCATTATAAATTGGAAACCTATTACTGTGACTAGCATTTGTCATGTTGATGTCAAAAGTTTTCCGCGAGATGATCAGGTAAGCCAATAGCTAGTGGTTATTTATTAGCTGAACACTTGATGATCGGGTAAGCCAATAGCTAGTGGTAATTTATTAGCTGAACACGTGATGATCGGGTAAGCCAATAGCTAGTGGTTTTTATTGGCTGAACACGTGATGATCGGGTAAGCCAATAGCTAGTGTTTTTTATTAGCTGAACACGTGATGATCAGGTAAGCCAATAGCTAGTGGTTATTTATTAACTGAACACGTGATGATCAGGTAAGCAATAGCTAGTGGTAATTTATTAGCTGAACACGTGATGATCGGGTAAGCCAATAGCTAAAGATTATGTATTAGCTGGAGACATGTAATAAGCACCAACTATGAGCATATATTACAGTTGTTGCAAAATGTTTGTAAACTGTAGCCTCTTTTATGACACCATCGTCCAAGACGGAAAAAAATATCAGCTCTGGTTTGGGAGAATGCTTGAATACTATCTATAATTGACATTCATTTTCGGGATCAAGTTCAACTGCAACTTTTCTCTAATGTATTATTTTGTCATTCCATCAACGGGAGAATGTTACAACTACAAGACGCCAGATGTTATTGACCCTCTCCTTTTCCAATAAATATTTCGCTTTTAGATGTGACTGCATGGATGCACTCTTTTACTATTTGATATTTCAATACACACACACTGTAGAATGAAACTAAGCATGGACTAGGCTAAGGTTTATGGTGGATTTATAGGGCGACAATGACTTATGTGTATCAACTTTGTTTTGCCAAACTTGCATGTCAAATAGTAGAGGTATTTAATTATTTATTATCTAAACAATTACTAATACTTTAAATTTGTTTATCAATTGTAAAATTTAATTGACTTGATATATTATATCAATACATTTTACAATAAAGTATGTAATTAAGTATGATCCTGTCCACCTAAAGAATACCTTCAAAATATCTTATATTACTGATTATTATGTAATTGCTGCGATGACTTACAGACGTGTAACTTGACATTCGTATCATGGGGGTACTCCCACAACGATGTGCATATTTACCCTGGTTCTGATGAACTTGACGAATCAATCTTTGAGACATTAGGAGAATGGAAGTTGATAGGTAGTGGCGTCGCTAGGAATCCTTCTGGGAGAATCGGTAAGTACATGAACAACTTTACTTTACTTTAAATTGATGTAAAATCGAATGGCAGAATATGGAATCGTTCGATAACAGAATATGGAATCGAATAAGTGAATGTGACATCGAGTAGAACCAGATTTAAACCGAATGTCCCCATAAGGGCAAAATCACATATTTTGGGCCTAGTCACATTGCTGGAATACAAAATTCGGAACTACAGCCATTATACATGATGTACCACTTAAATGGAGAATTAATGATACCAAACTGTATGAAATTTGAAGCTTTCATATAGTTAACGTATTGCCAAATTATCTAATTATGCAAATTAACCATTTAGCTTACATTTTTCCTTGCATTCTAAAGATATTGCCTAATTATCAAAATGATTATTTACGCAAATTATACATCACAATTAAAAACTACATAAACAACTACATCAAACAAGTATGATGTGCTATGGTTGATGGCTGTACCAAGTTAAATGAAATTTGAAGTTTGCATTCTTAAGATATAACCTAATTACCGAAAATCATTAACCATGCAAATTACTCTTTACAATTGAAAAATATACCAACAGGCTTTAGAGGATATGTGTGCTTCATTATGGTTGATGTATGTGCCAAATTATGTGGAATTTAAAGAGTGCATTCTTAAGATATTGCATAATTACTGAAAATCATTAATTATTCAAATTACTAATTGAAAGTAAAAGTTATATCAACAAACTTAATAGCACAGGTGTGTATTATTATGGTTGGTATATGTACCACATTATATGAAATTTGAAGATGACATTCTTAAGAGACAGCCTAATTACCGAAAATCATTAATTATGCAGATTACTCATTAAAGCTTAAGCTAAATCAACAAACTGTGCAGGACATATGCGCTTTCTCGTGGTTAATAAATGTACCAAATGATATTGAATTTGAAGTATGTGTTCCAAAGATATAGCCTAATCACTAAAAACTATTCATTATGCAAATTAATTAACCAAAATCTAATCAGATCTTTCCATTACCATATGGAAGATGTGTTACAGGTTTCGTTAGAATCGATGGAGTTGATTTTGTGGTATCGTGTCCACGGACAGACAGACAGACAGACAGACAGACAGACAGACAGACAGACAGACAGACAGACAGACAGACAGACAGACACACACACACACACACACACACACACACACACAGACACAGAAGCATAACTAACCTCCCCTCATTGGTATTAAAATGACATGTTTAAATGTGGCCTTGATTGCGCGCCATGGATGTCAACGATGACAAAATACATAGTAACTTCACTTCACTTTGTCGTTTTGATTGTCGAAAGCACTGTTGTTGTAATATTAACAATCACTTACATACTTAATAAGTCTACATAAATACAAGAGCAAAGTACGTTATTCTTAAGCATTTTGAAAACAAATACATTCTTTTTTTAAACAGGCTTTGCTGGCAAAAGTGACGTCGTGGTGATGACTATTGTTGTTTCCCGAGAGTCTGCCCTGTACGAGTATAGTTTGATCATACCTTGTATATTGCTGTCTGTGACGATGTGTTTTACCTTCTTTATTCCAAACCAATATGGCAACGCTAAAATAACTGTAGGTGTTACCCTCTTCCTGTCTGGATTTGTCTTCATGTTACCAATGACTGACAAAGTCATTGCAACTAGTAACTCTCCGCCAGTCATAGGTAAATATTTGTCTTTTCAAGTTCATTTCTTATAAATTTAAGATAGGTTGTTTTGCTGTATTAACAAAGAGGTATTCAATTCAAGTCGCATCCTTAGATTGCATTATAATGACTCAAGTTTATCTAATATCCATTATCTTCTTGGATTCAATCTAACCTGTACAAATATTATTTGTTCTAATTATGGTGTGAAACATTAATATTGTTGAACATTTACTTTTTTCCATTTTTCTTCTTGGTAAATGCAGGCATTGGCAATCAGTCTTATTTATTTTTATATTGAATACAGATAATTATGCTCTGGGTGCACAAAGAGACTAACTAGTCAGTCTCTTCGGTCGGAATGGGGAGGGGGGTTCGACGGATACAACAAAATGTCTCTGACGCCCCTGTAAAAAACATAATAAGGTGACCCCCCCCCCCATCATGGATTTTAAAATATAAAATATATGCTAACCACCTCCCACCCGTTTCTGAGCCAATTAGGCTATCAAAGACAATAAGTTTATATGAAGGTTTTTACAGTTTAATGTAAGTGTTGGCAAAGTTTACATAATACATAAAGTAATTATTATGGTATTTAATACATTTTTATATGATTAAGCAACAGGTAAAATGTGTTTTTACATTACATATAAGAAAAATAGTGATAAAGGACACAGTTAGCAAATGCAGCAAGTAATATCACTACAATTCAGATACGATAAAGCCATTATAGAAATAAACCGTCCTTCCATTACAATCCAAAACACTCTGATATCCTCACTGAACACTTTCAAGTATAACCCCGTTCCCCACAAACATACACACTCCTAGTTCCAAAAAACAGGGTGACTCCCTCTCCTACCAAACCACCACGCAGAAACTGATTGGTCATAAATTATGCAATAGAGGCTGGTAGACATTAGTGAGTGAGTGATCGTGTACAAACTTGTCTGTTTGTCAATTTCGAATTTAATTTCAGCAATTTCCTGTTTAATTACTTGTACAATAGCACAATATCACTATATATTGCTTTTAATTGGGTAACATAATTGAATGTTTTATTCGATAAACATTCTATCGCTGGATAAGCTTTATTTTGAAATAGCTTTTCCACTTCCTTCGATAATTACATTCTCATTAATAAGGTGACTGCCAAAACAAAAGTCTGGTTGTGATACTCCACAATATCACTTGATGATATCAGACTAATAGAATGCATATTTGTTTTTAACTGAACACATTGTCATTTCTGGACAATAAATGTCGTTTTTCACACATTCTGCAGGATACTTTTATCTCTGGACATTGTTGTTGATTTCCATAGCTACGGGTTATAATGTAGGAGTATTAGCAATTCGAAACATAGGCCAGCATGGTGCTGAGGTGAGTTAGCAAGGATGACTCTATTCAACAAATAATTACACCGTTTGATACTATGCATCACCTAATCAAACGTATCATATCTTTTGTTATTGACAAAATGGATGCAGTCATACTGATCTCCCGGATTTCTTTGATTACCATTCAATTCCCCATAGTCAGAAGACATCACTTTACACTTATATATAATAAACAAACAAAAAACTACTAAAGATATTATCCTATGTTATTACCACGAACTACTGAAGATATTATTGTCGAATGTTATTACCAAGTCAAGTTATTGACAATATGACAATCACATAAATTATTGTAAGCAAGAGGAGAAGACTATAATTTCGAAATTATTCATGATAACTAAATGCTACACCATTCATTATTCGTTATATTACCTATTGCTGTAGGTTCCGGATTGGTTACTGTGGATTACCTGTTGCTGCGAGAAGCAAATAAACACGTCATCATCTTACAATCTTGCGAACGTGGCACGAAAGAGACACGGAGAACGTCGTAACACAAGCAGCCATTGCCATTTAAATGATCCAGCCATATACACTGAAAGAACCAATGATACACTGTTCGAAAAGCAATTTGGCGAGATGGACAATCGTTTGAACCACATTGAGTACTCAGTCAATGAATTAAAACAGGTCGCAGCTGCAGACATTTCCGATGCAGCAAAACAGAAGTGGAACCAGGTTGCTAATATTCTTGACGGGATCGGAGTGGTAATTTTCCCGATTGTTGTCATCATACAAACTGTATATCTATTGCGATCGCTTTGATTTGGATAAATACACGGACAATGTTGATTCAATCATTACATGGAATTCCACGTTTAAATTTTATCTTTAAAACATACAATCCTTAGAGTTTTACGACGACGTCTCGGTCGCGATGAAAAACGTAGTGTTGTTTCAAAACATTACATCATCGCAGACACCGTTGTCAAATGCAAAACACGTAACACCGTTCACTAATTATACACTTGGGGTTATATAGGAAACGTATAAAAGTATAATATTGACAATGTCGTGTATCACTCCCAATCAATTAACCAGTGAAATACATAGAAGAATACTTAATACATGAATAGGACTATATAGAATTAGATGTTAGTTACTTATAATATCTATAGCATGGTAGATCAAAATTCTATAATACTACTCAGATTCTCAAGTTCTATAATTATAGATATACTACTCAGATTTCATTATAAAAAACAGTTCAAGATGGCTATATGGTAGTCCTCGAACAAAGTTTCTTTATTTTTTTCGTGTTAAATCCAGTACATTTTAGATGCAACGAAAAATTCCTGTGCTCCTTATAAATTATTCCACAAACATAAAAACTCTCATTCTAATAAATTGATAGTGATATTAAAATAGACGGTAAGTAATCAAAACAATACTGTATTGCACTGATCATGATCAGACGCTATATGAAATGTTATGGTCGAATATGTCGGTTTGATTATATCAATGCACCACTTGATAAAGTTAAATCTTGATGACACATGTTGGCAGTGATCACACAAGAGAAGAAAAACAATTATTTTCTGTAATAATTTGTTTGAGATGAAATGAATCCATCACCATATATGTCTTGACGATTTAATATAATGTCGTAATCACGAATGTTGATAGTTAAACTACTTTGATTGACAGAGCAATCAATTGCAAGTTAATGTATTCACCTAAATTATCAAATTTCTATAATGCATCCATTATAATGTATGCTTCAAATCATAATAATAAATTGTACAAATGGAAAAATGTCATTTACAATACTGTCTATACCTAAGAGTAGAAATGTACATACACAGACAGTAATTGGCATATAACACCATGAGATACATTCGATGAATGAGAAACAATATCAAGAAACGCTTCCTCATTCCACAAAGCACAATATTGATACAGATAGTTCTATCATCATAATCAATTTTGCGGCCCTCTAGAGTTTAATAAACATTTTTTGATAGTTCTTCTCGTACTTATCCAACGCCATCATGCACATGTTACGACTGATCAAACGTTAGTGAAAAAATTAAGTTACCTAGCACTAAGTTTATTTGACCTACGAGCATTTTTGTGATATGAGACTTCTATGTGTTGTAAAGCACCTCATAGAGGTGCTATATGTGGAGTCATGATGGGTGAATGGCTAACGTGACCGGAATCTACAGGTTGCAGGTTCGGGCCCTGTCGCTGCCTGCTGTTTGTTTCTGCGTGGCTAAAGTCCTTGGGCAAGATTTGAACCACAATTGTGCCTCAGTCAACCCAGCTGTATAATTGGGGACCTGGTAGGATGTAGGTTGCAATGTGAAGGTTTAATCCTATGCGATTAAATGGCTGCAATGGATTGTATGCTCCCCGGGGAGTTGAGGAAGACTAAAGGGCCGTTGTGCCGTTCTGAAACAAGCCAGGGGTACTAATTGTAAAGTCCTTTGAGCACGGCGTGGGAAAGCGCTATATAAGAACCCAACATTATTATTATGTTACCAGAACGGCACAGATACACAGTATTATGCAAAGAGCAGTCTTAGATTAATAGTACGGTTCTGGACAAGCGTAGAGGGCGTACTATTATAGCAGGAAGATTGCATGCCATTACTACAGGAAATATTGAAACTTTGTGGTATCCCAGTGTACCTATCCATCTATACTGTAGTCTTAATTTTAAGATTACCTTTCTCGAATTAGTCCTGTCAGACCGTAAGCGATCCAAAGAGAGTGTAACTAAGACCTGAATTATTAATTCAATTTTCAATTGTTTTTACCATGTCATTGAAGAGTCATTAATAATCCAAGTGAAGTCTAAAGCTATTTTCTTAATTAAGGTCAAAGGAAATATTGACATTGTGGTTGACTTGCATGTAGAGAAACAACCTTAAACAGATATTATAATATACAGTGATGGCGGAGTATGCTTATAATCAACACTTTTCATAATAGACGTTTTCACTATACTTTTGCTGTACGTGCTAAAGTATGTGTAAACTACTCACAATTCTTGAACCCAATACACAGCTCACTGACAGGTTTACCATATCAGATACATTACATTATATTTATTACCAATTTCATCTACCAGTAAGTAGAAATTACGATGCTGATATGAGTGACTTTTTAGCCCTAATTTTAACGTTGTGACAGGAGCCGAGTTGTTATATGGTATGTGTTGGCATTGTAAGTGGATATCTGGTTTGATTATCTACATCAGGAAAAGGTTGCAGCTA
Organism: Glandiceps talaboti; assembly: GCF_964340395.1. NCBI lineage: Eukaryota > Metazoa > Hemichordata > Enteropneusta > Spengelidae > Glandiceps > Glandiceps talaboti. Next base: position 29,270,074 of record NC_135550.1, on the reverse strand, counting down.
CAGATACTGTGGCTTTATTTATGATAAATATTCTTAAGTAATGGTATATTGACAACCCACTAAGATTGAAGGCCATGCATATTAACAATAAAGATAAACATTAAAACAAGAATGCTTTCTATCTGTGTCTTGAAGTGTACACATATATAAAGTGCCACAGACGATTATGCTCCAACTCCAAACCAATATGCACACACAAGTCATATGTATTGAAACATCCTTATAGGTGATACATTTATTTTTGGTTCTTTTCTTTATGCATCTACAGACACAGTCTATAATAGAAATACTATGTAGCACACAATGACAAATTGATAATTAAAAATTGTTTACAGTCCAATTAAATTATAATGAAAATTGACAAATCCATGAATTATAGACTAAATGCTAGACGATCAAATAGTTCCTAGTACACTTGACAAGAATATTGACTTTATTGATAACAGTGGTATGATGTGTGAAAATCGCGATAGAGTGCTTAAGTGTATACCATCGAGGTGTGGACTTTCTATCAATTATGTCAGTGTCGTTCTGTTCACGTCAGACGTGGGATATCATTCGATTATTTTTCGTCGACAATGTTAGCCTCCATTTTGTCACCTCCAAAATAATTTCCCTTCTCGCACAATATCGTTTTATCGGTTTGATGTTCACTGCGCAATGACAAAATATGACGTATGATACGATTTGCTGAGTAATGCTAATGACGTCACCGCAACCAATCATTGAAAAGCGTTATAATCTATTCGGTTTCACTTGACTTCCTTTAAGCAATTAGAGTATTGATTTCACATGAAGTGTTTTTTATATTGTAATAGCATTCATTATTAAAAACATTAAGATCATACGTAGGGACACAGAAACCGTTTTATCCACCATGAGAACCTTTACCAATGAGTTTAGCTCTGTTGGTTGATTCCATGTTGTCAACACAACATTAAATAACTCGGTCTACAGTGAGACTAGAGATGTGTCAAGTGAATATCGCCGTTTATTTCCTGTTGCTGTCCACCGTTGGACTGTTATGGACTGGAGAAACAGGTAATGAATTGCCTTCAATTTTGTTTTGTTTTGTTTTGTTTTGTCAATAAAGAAAGAAGTAGCAACATCATATATTCTATTTGCCAATTATCAAGACACTGAAATATTCCAATAAAGAAGTTGACTGACAATTGACAAACATACGCTGTATACACAATTAACTTTAGCCGTACGTCACAGCGATAGTTAGCCACCAACATGTTCGATTTAACTTCTCCAATTAATAATACTAAAAAAGTAATTTTTCTGTGAAACATGTAAGTTTGAGCATACAGTAGGTATTCAATGACGAAATAACAATGTACATTACTGTTATTTAAATCCCATAGGTTGACTTTTTCGAGTATTAATCTTACAATATGGTGTTGATTTGTACGTGTGAATATATGTGTTCGATATATACATACTATCTCAATCGTCTAGCAGCATGCCTTAAATGCTCTGTTTGGGACATAATACTAAAATAATAGTCAATTTGATTTCCACGTAGCCTTAGCTGGAAAGAGTGATAGACGCAGTAACGAAAGAAAGTTATCGGATGAGTTACTGAATGACGCCTATCAAAAGAACATTAGACCCGTGAAAGACGAAAACGAACGAGTTGTTGTTACGGTTGACATTGGTCTCCGAAATGTACTCGAACTGGTGGGTATGGCATGTCACTGGAGCGTCGTTAACTTTCACTTTTACCCTGTATTTCTTTGATTTGTCGCAATTAAAGTAGCACTTCGACATTTGGAGTTTAAAATAATTATAATGCATGTCAACATTCAATAATGAACCATTTTAAAAACTAAATCTCCAAGGTTATTGATTTTAGCTTGTTTTACCTTTCGATATGGCTAGCTGGGACAAAATCTCATATATTCTTGTAACATTGTTATTTCAATCTTCAAAGGCAGAAGGTTGTCCTACTTCCTTCTCTACGCATTCCCTATATCACATAGTCTAATTTGTCATTTGGATGTATCTATCGGATGGAATATTCACGTCACTTGCCAAATCGTTGGAAAATTGTTGGTTTCTTACATGAACTTTCATTGACAAGATTTCTGTATAGCCTACCATCTTTTTTATATTTAAGACTGGTTATCTTTATAGTATATACGTTCTCCATTCCACTTTCTGCATATAGAACCATTACTATGCTCTATTAGATTAGCTGGGTATTCAAAATATGATTAAAATTTCGTTCTGTCCATTTTATGTACGTATGCTTCAAAGGATGAAAAAACACAAATTTTGAAGACTTTGGTTTATACTGCACTGGTAAGACAACACTAATATCATCACTATGCCAAATATAAATGTATGTCGAACAGATGTTCTGGTCATATAAAATTAGTTTAGTACTCTTTTTTGAGTATGCATCGATGTATGTATGTATGTATGTATGTATGTATGTATGTATGTATGTATGTATGTATGTATGTATGCGTGTGTGTGTGTGTATGTATGTATGTATGTATGTATGTATGTGTGTATGTATGTATGTATGTATGTATGTATGTATGTATGTGTGTGTGTGTGTATGTATGTATGTAGGTAGGTAGGTAGGTAGGTAGGTAGGTAAGTAAGTAGGTAGGTAGGTAGGTAGGTAGGTAGATAGGTAGGTAGGTAGGTAGGTAGGGATGGATGGATGGATGGATGGATGGATGGGTGGGTGGGTGGGTGGATGGATGGGTGTGTGATGACGATTTTAACAAGCAAATATACTTAACATTTGAAGTACAAATAATAGAAAGGTATTCAATTCTCTCTCTCGATAGTTCTGGAATGATGAGTTTTTAAGATGGAATGCATCAGACTTCGGAGGGCTGGAAAGCACTACATTGCCAGCGAAGAAAATATGGATTCCTGACCTTACTGTATTCAACAGGTAAGATCCATTAACAACAGTGTTTTCAATTTGGAAAACTTGACATTTGAGATGAAATATCAACCCCTCAAGTAGACATACATGTAAACCGTGAAGTAATCGACAATGACTAATTGACACTTACAATGCATATTGTTAAGTTAATGCTATGTGTACATACAGATAAACTTTAACTGCCCGTTTTACTAACCTATTCATAACATCATTAGGTAATGTTCTTCAAACATACTTTCATTTTTATAGCATATCTTCTGAGCAACCGTTCATCATCCAGGAAACAAGTTCGGTAATTGTACATTACGACGGCAACGTCACATTTTCGTGGAAACCTTCTCCAGCAACGACTACTTGTAGGGTTGACGTGTACGCCTTTCCAAGAGATACACAGGTATGTGTGCAAATTATGGAAAAATTGGTATGCATTGAAATATTAAATGCTATTAAATAAGCAAAATGAATTTCCATTTCTGAATCGTTCTTTCACATACTTTTACTAATGACTCCAGAGGTGTGCAAGTACTATATCGAATAGGCGGCCAGCATTGATATCGGTACTCGAGTCTGCGTTAAAATGGTTCTACCTGCAATAGTTCATTTTGCTAAATGACGTGATTGTTACTTATCTTTGTATTGTAGAAATGTATATATCTCCTTGTATTGTAGAAATGGATATATCTCCTTGTATTGTAGAAATGGATATATCTCCTTGTATTGTAGAAATGTATATATCTCCTTGAATTGTAGAAATGTATATATCTCCTTGTAATGTAGAAATGTATATATCTCCTTGTAATGTAGAATTGTATATATCTCCTTGTAATGTAGAAATGTATATATCTTCTTGTAATGTAGAAATGTATATATCTCCTTATTTTGTAGAAATGTATATATCTCCCTATATTGTAGAAATGTATATATCTCCTTGTATTGTAGAAATGTATATATCTCCTTGGTTCGTGGACATACCAAGACAATGAACTATTGTTCAAGGCATATAATCGTAGCATGGATGAAGAGGTGTTCCATTCAAATGGAGAGTGGATCCTGAAAAGCACTGACTTGTACAAGACATCATCAGACATGCGTACAATCCTAGGTAGTCAAAAGAACGGTGAGAATTTAAACTATTATATCAGGTAGAAGTGTTTACATTGTAATCTATACACGGCGATAACATGTGTCATGTTTTCAATTATCTTCATGGTCAACATTATTTTCAAGTCATGGTAACTCACTTGATCACAATGAAGGTTACCCGTGCATAACAGACCTTGATGATATAGAGAACAAATGTACTTCATGCCTGTAGAAGAATACAAATTTGATTTTTTTATTGGGTGTTCCAGAAGTGAAATTAAGATTGCCTAATCCTGCTGGTTGTTTTGATATACAAATGTAGGTAATTTCAACGCTTAGCAATATCTTTATACACAGTCTGTCTGTAATGTGTACAGTTTCCTCTTTCCTCTCGTTACTGTTTTATGGAAAATGTTGTAGTGGAAAGCTGGATAGTCATAGAGTTACTGGGATTGTTCATGTTCTATATATTTCCCTAAATTATATTGCATATCAAATGTAACATGCTATGGTATCATGGCCATCCTCAAACGAGAATAAAAGGGATTGAAGTCAAATATCAACGATTTCTATCTTTGTATTTCAGTTATAACTGACAGAAGTTTTTTGATAGCCATGTTTGAAATAGAGAGAAAATCGGAGTTTTATCAAGTGACGCTGATGGTTCCATGCCTTATGTTAGGATTCTTGGCTTCTCTGACTTTCTTTATACCCTATGAGTATGGTAACACCAAGATTGGCATGGGTGTCACCCTGTTCCTCTCAGGAATGGTGTTCCTACCGTCGGTGGGTGAAATGTTGCCAGCAACTAGCAGAAGATTACCTAACCTAGGTGAGTATTGTCAATTCTCTTTTTGATGTTACATTTGGTACAAACTAAGTGATTTCATTTCATCTTTAATCTTATGGAGATATGTTTACCGTACGGCGGTGACTGACGTCATCATTTCAACTTCTATCAACAGAGTACAACCTGTATTACAACTACCATATGCTATAACTAAATACGATCTCACATTTCTTTTGCAGGGCTGTACTATTTGACAAGTTTGGTTTTCATATGCTTTGCCGTGATCTGGAATGTCTTCGTTTTGTACTTGGATAAACGAATGACAAGAAAGGTACATATATGGTTTCTTAATATAATTAGTAGTTCCGTATTTTCATGAAGAATAACAATTTGCATAGAAACTGTTACACTATTTTAATAGATAAGTTATTACAGAGAACAATCAATTGCTATAATCAAACTTAACACAAAATTTTATAATGATTTTCGACAGGTTCCTAGTTGGTTAAGATTTCTGACGCAGAAAGTCAACAAAACGTCGATCGAAGACAGGTCTGTGATGTCGAATGAAACACATTCCATCAATAAGAGCAAGGAATCTCGCAAAGAATCGAAAAGGGAGCCGATATCTAACGGTGCCATTTCATCACTCGGTCTGGATAACAGCTATGGGGTGTGTGAAAGAGGGTTCCTAGAAGAGATTGCCTATTCAGTAAAACGCATCGATCGATTTATCTGGAATCAAGAAGCCGAGAAGAAGAAGCAGAAGAGAATACGAAGTGAATGGCACAAAGTTGCTGTCGCTCTCGATAGGATTGCGAGTATTCTCTTCATAATGGGACTGATAGCCATAAATACGTACATAGGCATCTCTACTGAGTTACCATCTAATAAACCGAATCTGTACGATGAAATAGCCAGGACGGAATAATGGATTGGAATGAATTATATTGAATTATATCAGTATATTTGAAAAAGATAGTCATTATTGCAAGCAGGTGACATTACCACAAGACTCGAATACTTCTGATTTATGTACATTTCAAAATCTACAAAATACATGTGATAAGGAAATGTACTCAAATGTAAATCCGTGTTTAGAGCTTCAAGATTATAGTGATGATTTGTATGCTCCCGGGGAGTTGAGGAAGAGTAAAGGGCCTTTGTGACGTTCTGATCTGAGCCAGGGGTAATAATTGTAAAGCGCTTTGAGCACGGCGTGGGAAAGTGCTATATAAGAACTCAACATTATTATTATTATTATTACTGTTATTATTATTTGCCATTGAGTTGTCGCAGGGTTATTGTTATATTTATCACTATACAACACTTTCATTGACAGTTGGAAAGTATGGATAATTTCTTTCCCAAAATTACTAGAAAATTTAATTGATTTCCTTTCCAAAAGTATATATGTTTTGTATTAAAAGCACATAGCCCAAAATTTAAGGAAACTATGGCAACCATGGTTGTAAACTGTTAATATATGAATAATTGATCAATTACTGTTTATGAATACCATAAAATATTTAATAAGTGTCATATTCATATCGAAGAAATGTCCTAAAATGCATTTAATCTTTTAAATTCGTGTTTTCAGAAATTTAAAAAAGAAACGTTTTAATTAAATTTTAAACTTTGATAACTATAAGAAAGTAATATTTAGCTACATATCCAGTTTCCCCACAGTCCTTCCTGCCGTCCTCTACTGACACCGTCGTCTCAATCAACGTCAGTAAATGAGAAGTATCTGAATACACAACTATAAATACATATAAGTTGCTCTACTTTTGTGTTTCTTGACGACATTCTTCAGACTGAAGAGTTAAGATGAAAAGTTTGATGAACCGATAACACTTAGAAATTATAATATATTCGTTGTATTTTATGTCTGGATTTGATTTCCTTTATGATATCTTGTCCTACGTTTTGTACTCATTGAAGAAATAAATCATGTTTAGGAAAATGTTAAGAATATGGTTGTGCCATGTCTTTTTTCACGAAACAATTTAAAATAATTGAAATGTTCTGTGAGGGAGAGGGAGAGAGAGAGAGAGAGAGAGAGAGAGAGAGAGAGAGAGAGAGAGAGAGAGAGAGAGAGAGAGAGAGAGAGAGAGTGAGAGAGAGAGAGAGAGAGAGAGAGAGAGAGAGAGGAAGTGGGTGGGTGGGGAGGGAGGGGGAAGGAGGAGGGAGAGAGTGGATGAATGGGTGTGGTTCTCTAAGTGCACTATATTTTGTCTTAAGCTATACATATTGTTTTCTTGCATTGAATCAAGTGAAATTGCCAACAGATACAATATGTTACACATTACACAGGGAACAGTAGTCAGTGCAAAATTGTACCCTTTCCAACATGTGAACGAGATCGTTGTAGTAAAGAAAGTGGCTCTTGGAATTTTCGAGATATATATATACAAACTAGTAGAGAGAGATAATTTGACTTTACTTCGTACATATTTTGATATGTAACCCCTCAGAGAAGAAATGTAGGAAAATCATCATCAAAGTTATTCCATCCGAAAATTCTTAAATTTTGTTGACAGTTTAAATCACCTCGTTTATCTGACAGTGTAACATTGGTATAACTCATAGGAAGTACTGGGACAGTTCCATTACAGTATGCTTATATTAGGCCGTTCAGGTTTTTTTTTCTTCAAATTATGATTGGTTCTCTGCATCTATCTATGCTATATTATGCTATGTAAGTGTTACACCGGAAATTAAAAGTGACTCATATGTTATCAAGTTCACCATAGCAACAAGTATACCTTCAATAACACACACGGAGAACATATGAATAATTAACATTAATGATTTATTAATGAAGAGCATTTATATGAAGGATAAAATTGAGTTAAAACACCTCAAATAAATAAGAACATCAACTACTAAATTGCTATCAAACTTAAGTAAGTAATTTACAACCACTGTTTGTATCATGACAACTGACTTAATAGATCGATGAATACTTCAATTTAGGGGACTTTGTTGCATAACTATAGCAGTGCATTTTTCACATTACTGTTAAAACGAAGACAAAGACAAATTGTATAAATTTTTTAATATTTTTTCTTTAGTAATATTTAGAAGAAAGATTAAACTGGATATTATTAGAAAGTTCGATTCGGAAATTGACAAAAAGTGAAATATACAATATATATATATATTTGTTTTATATATAAATATCAAAACAGAATATCACCAATGTGTATAGGAATACTATATGTATGCTGTCTTTCCAAGGCATGCCAAGAATACACAGTTGTTCAAAACAGTCCACAAGTCGTATACTTATAATGCAAATCTTGTAAATAAAAACTAATCCATATGATTAAATGTCTGGATACAACTCCCGTTCACTGAAGTGAACGATAACACCAATGTAGATATTCATGGTTAAGAGTCCTAGGATGAATATAATACTAGCATACCGATCAAGAACAACGGCAATTTGATGCCAATCGTTACGTATTTCTGTGTCTTCTTGTTCCTCGGTCTCAGTCTCGATTATACTTCTTTCAAAATTCTTGACGTGTTCAGTTATCTGTTTCAGATGGGTATCTGTAGACGCGATAGTGTCCGGCTTGTCGGTATTACTGTACTGTAATGATATATCATTTCTACGTATAAACAAGTTCTCGTCTTCATCATCGTGCGTTTTAATACTGAAAATAATCTTTAGCCATCTTGGCACCTATGAAGAAAATAACCATTTTAAATTACTTAGAGATTGATGTTATACATAGGCTGAATCAACATTTTGTGATCGATGTGACGCCGCCAAACATTATCGTTGTGTAAAGAACTCAATCATACTTTCCATGTCTATAAAATAGTCAAATTTAGCAGATGGTATGTCTTCTAGTCATAAAAATATGAAGGGAACGTACCTCACACTCAGTGCCCCTATCAACGCACACAATAAACACATTCCACAGTGAAGAAAGACTGGTTACCAACATATTGCTGAGGTACAACGCACCTGCAAAAGACAGTTGATCACACCACATCATTATGTATAAACCTTATCATCGTATACATGTTAGGAATCTAATTCTGATCAGCTGAGTTGAGTTGAGAACAGTCATCGAATATGCATTGTTAGTAACGCACCTTTAATATTCATATTTTGATATCTCAATTTTTAATAATGCACGTACAGATTCTATGACGTGGTATAGATGAGGTAAATTTGTGGCTAAGCATTTTTTCAATATCTCGATAAGCTTACTTTTTTGCCGATTTCCTTCTGAATACAATTAAAAGGTTTGTTTTCTGCACCAGTAGTATAACTACAGTCGCACATGTCGATCACCTGCACTTTTCCAAAGTTTTGATTTCCGGATAGCAGGGTCGATACATTGACAAGAAAAGGACAAACTGGTGAACATACAAAGACTAAATTATTGGATGACATGAAATCTACTAACCTAACATTGGTACGTTCTTACTAGAAGCTCTAAGCAGGCTATTCATGTTGGTCAGGAGTACACTACCAGACAGAAATAACGTCACTGCTTTATCCATCTTTGTCTTCCCGTAGCTGTATGGAATAAAGAATGTTGAGTAAGCCAGGAGCCCAAGCAACACGCTTGGTACCATTAACGTCACTTTATACAGAGCAGACTTTCGCTTCAGCAATGCAGAGGCAGTCAAGATAAACGAATCGTTAAAGTCTAGAAAGAAAACAAAATGATGTGTCATCATTATTTTAAAAAAACCTTGGCATTGCAATAAATGCTATACACACAAGTAAATGTTGATAGTGTTTCTAACGAAATGCAGTCGGAAGCCCGGCTAAATAAATTTGAATGACTGTAAACTGGCTATTATGTGTAAGATAGTCCGACAAAATATAACTAACCTGATTTCCTGCTCTGCAATGAGACGTCCGTACGAGGTGTGAGATACATAACAGTGTCTTGTAACAGCCATTCTCCTTTGGTATGGAAAACATCTTGTTCCATTTCAGAGGCGTACGGAATCAAATGTACTTGGTTGTCATTGTATATGCCAGAACCAAGGTAGAAACTGCACACCTGAAAGTGACATACAGACATGGGTCAGGGATGTATGATATCCCATGTCTAACTTTTAATGAATTGACTGTGAATAGACATGGGAAAGATCTCGTGTTTTTATTCGTTTGCCTCTATAACATGTTTACTTGTTTGATGGTGTTAAGTCTGTGAGTGCAAGGATCAATACATTATGATTGGTTTCGCTGTACGTTTTGTGGTTGAACTTGTGCCTTTATCAGTGCAAAGGTAAGACATCGCCATAGTTTAAGTTCAAGATTAAAAATAACATTCATATATACATCACATCAACTACCCAACACGACTTGCCACGAACGACAATTTCTATATTCCAAAAGTAAACCTCTCCATAAACCAACATAGCCTCAAATACGCCACAACAAAACATTGGAACTGTCTGCCTGACTCTGAAAAAATTAGTAATAGAACCGACTCTAAACTGCACTTAAAACGACACCTTTTTCAAATTGATTTGTGTATTCTTTCTGTTCTCACTTTCATTCTCTTTTTGTCAAATGAATTTGTATTAATTTCCAAGCTGTCAGTCTGACGCACCGCACCACATAATCACAATGAGTTCTTCTTTGGGGCCACAAGCTCAACTAGTTCCTAAGAACTATTTTTGTGGCCCTAGCCAGAAATTTGTTTGTAATTATCTACATTGTTCTATTTTATGGCACATTTGACTTGTTAATTTTGATATATTTGTACATTTATTGATAAGATTAGAATTTTTTGTAAACCTTTAATTTCTGGCAATAAATTTATTTATTATTATTACTATTATTATTATTATTATTATTATTTATTATTATTATTTAGGCTAGCTCTGTGGTTTGTTAGCGTACGACTTCTCTTCTTCTAAACCTTAGATAGAATATTGATTTATAATAAATAATGAAACCACATATTGCATGATTGGCAACAATTACTTTGATGGAATATGTATACACACCTGCGTATCAACGGGGTAATTTTGAATGTCGACGTTGCATACAGTTTCCGTTATCTTTGGCTGACAAATATATGTAATGTTGCCATCGTGGTTGACGATGAGTGATTGATTGCCGAATCGGAATGGATGTTCGCTACCGACGCTAAAATAGAATATATTAAGGTAAATAAATATAAATATATTTAGGTCCCCAAAGTAGATTATAACAATACGTATAATCACCGTACACTAATATTCTCAAAAAAATCTTTATTATGAATCGCAACCGTGACTCTAATGAGATTATATCACGGTAAACAAAAGTATAATTGTAAAAAACTGACTGAGTTTATTATTTTTTTGATAAATTGTCATAATCGAACTTACACAAATGGAAACTGTAAAATGCACGATTTTGTCACAAATGGAAACTGTGAAATGCACGATTTTGTCACAAATGGAAACTGTAAAATGCACGATTTTGTCACAAATGGAAACTGTAAAATGCACGATTTTGTCACAAATGGAAAATGTAAAAATCCACGATTTTGTCACAAATGGAAACTGTAAAATCCACGATTTTGTCACAACTAGAAACTGTAAAATGCACGATTTTGTCACAATTGGAAACTGTAAAATGCACGATTTTGTCACAAATGGAAAATGTAAAATCCACGATTTTGTCACAAATGGAAACTGTAAAATGCATGATTTTGTCACAAATGGAAACTGTAAAATGCACGATTTTGTCACAAATGGAAACTGTAAAATGCGTGATTTTGTCACAAATGGAAAATGTAAAATCCACGATTTTGTCACAAATGGAAACTGTAAAATGCATGATTTTGTCACAAATGGAAACTGAAAATACACGATTCTGTCACAAATGTCACGAGATCGGTGATGTCAATCACTATATCTTTGAAAGTACTGATGTAACCTCTTTCTTGAAAAATGTAAATTATGTCGTTAACAAGTATTCAACATCAAGATCAGTCTATATACTGTTCTCAGTTTATCAAATACAGCTAGGTGACCTAGTCATAGTCTATAGAATTTCAAGTTTTAAACCAGCTTCAGCTTTACTGTACACAAAGCAAAATCCACTGATGAAACTTCAATTGCTAGTTATTTGCAAGATGAGAGGTTAATCTTGAAATATCATTACGAAGGAAAACACAACACCATTACTGAGATAACAACTGTTTTTGAAATTTGAGATTTATAAATTTATTTTACATATACGCATTACTTAATTATTCACGGATATAATATTTTCTTTTTGAATTCAAGAATTAGATTATTTTTCCTTATGAGAGACAATAGCAGCTTACATTTTGACACAGAAAACAATATTAAAGTTTCGATTTGGAATAAATGTCGGTGTAAACATATTTTATTTCCAGCTAAATAATGCAAGACTAGACTTATCTTTTATATCATCTAGGATAAACTACTCCTTATCTAATAGCAAGCGATTGAGGTGCATGTCAACATACTGTGTTTGTCTTTTTAAAATAGGTATAGATATAATATAGCAAGAAAACTGTCTTACTTGTTGTAAAGTGTTAAATCTGGCACCCATATTTTATCAGCAGATAATGAAATGACTTCCAAACCACCATACTGGGAACTATTCCATCTCAGAAACTCATCACGCCATAACTACAAGGGGATATAGATGGGCTATTAACTACAAGGGGATGTGGATGGACTATGGGTGTTGTCAAAATGCACATTCTACACAACGTTACTAGTAACACTATAATAGTCAACACAAAATTGATGTTCGCTTACCCATTATAATTATATTTCTAATGAATGGATGTATATATTGTATCGAATAATTAATGACAGCTATTTTATAGGATATACCTAAGGGACTGTACATATGAATACCTTCGCTGCAAATCATCGCAGCACACACACAAATTATAATTTTGTAACAGTCAATTGAACCTAAGGAACATTCGTGGACGTTGTATATATATAGGATTTCGGTGTTATAACACGTTTGAAGGGCTCTCATAGTGCAAGTGTCATTCTTGTGACAAAATCTGTCACTAAGATTCTAACTTGTAATGTAATCACATATTTGAAAATAGCAGTATTGCAACACAGACACTGCTTTTATGTTCAATTTGTATAATACCAGTAATAGGCAATTCAGAAAAGGATAGGCTATCAAACACAACACAACACAACACAACACAACACAACACAACACAACACAACACAACACAACACAACACAACACAACACAACACAACACAACACAACACAACACAACACTACTTACCAAAGTGCAGAACACTAAACTCTTCAAAATTTCTGTTTTCATGTCCTGGGAGAAAAAATGGAATACAGAACAAAAATGTACTTGTTGATTACTACAACACATACAATAATTGTAAACATATGTGCCATTTAATATGAGCTTTCAAAAAGTGGCACAACTGTATCGAAAGTTGGTCCATTTTACGTAATGATTTAGCTGATTTCATTTTTATAGGAAAATTATCTTTTAAAAATCGTTTGATTTCGCACAGCAGCCTGTATCAGAAAGTATAACAGAAATTAGCAAAGCGAAATGTATTTGTATTTATCTGTGATGTAAATATCAGATTGTTTATGTTGAAGATAGTACATTGTAATGCGTACCAGTTCAAGTACATGACGTATGGCGATATCAACGGTCACACTGATGTCATTATTTTCATTCTTTACTGGTCGAACAGACTTTTCATAATCAGCCAAGAGATCTTCGATTAATGTTCCTTTATTCCTTCTAGCGCTTACTATTATATAAGAAATACAAAAGAACGTTTCTATAAATAGTTAGTAAGCACATTTGGTTTTTGTTGGAGCAGCACGATTATGATCATAACCCCCCACCACCACCACCACCACCACCACCGCCGCCGCCGCCGCCGCCACCACCACGTTCGTCCTCTGAAATCATGTTGATTGTTGGAGCAAAAGATAGCAGCGGGTAAACTGAGTTAATTGCAAGCCCTGGTTCGGCCAAATGCAGTCGAAAGAAAAAAAACACCTCGATAAGAAACAAAAACCAGTCCCTATTTGTTTGATACAATGTCTACAATTCATCTTATCAGTAGCTTGCAACGGAATCAACAGCTCTTTACTTTATTTTCGTTTTATATATATGTACACATCGTTGAAAACGATACCAAAAATATTTATATAAATTATCTCTTTGACACATTTACGTGATTATTTACAAAATAGCCAGAAAGACATATTTCCTAAGCACAGCAATACGTATTAGGAACAGGACAATCCCATACTGATCATTAAAGACACTTATCATCACAACCAAACTCCAAAAACATTAACGTTTATACATGTAATTGTCTCTTCAATATGGTGCTACAACAACAGACTACGAATATATGAAACGTTCTTTCAATTATTACCTGTTGTCTTCTCGCTCAAAATGATCAAGAAAAGGAGCGTCATAGACGTTAACAGTCGCCTCATATCCTCTGAAAAACTGTCAATTTTGAATAAAATAGAATCTTCTACTTCATGATATATACAATGGAATAATGATCTCCTTTATAGAAGTAGTCCATTTATAAACCTAGTTCAAAGGTTACACATCATCTCAGTTTGTGTCTATAGTAATATGTATCTCCCAGCTGAATAATGGGTTGGAATTAAGAACACCTTATGACGTGGCCCCTTAATGTAATCAGCTATAGACGTGCTACGTTTTAGTTCAAAAATGCCATGGTCTGTTGACAAGCACACAGTGAACTGTGGTATCATGAACGTCATTAGGAATGTGAATAATGGATATGTTGACCTTTATCTTTAGAATTTCATCAGTTTGCTTTCATCATTTTTGTTTGTCTGGTTTCTTGTTTGATTGATTGGTTGGGTTGGGTTCGGTTGGTTGGTTAGTTGGTTGGTTGGTTGGTGGGCTGGTTAAGTTGCTTTTGTTTAAATATTTCTTGTCTTAGAAGTTAGATGATAATAACTAAATGTATCATAAAATATTGAACAAAATATGAAGCTTATATAATCATGTGAGATCTTGAGCAAACTGCGTGTCACATACGCATCACCATTTGCATTGCCCATTGTGTATTACAATTCCTTAAACATTTCTCATTAAGACATGATCATATCTTTAAAAAGCAATTAGTTAATTGGTTTTGGATTTAATGGGTTCAGGCCATGCATCACGAGTTTCTCATCACATAAAGTGGTAAAGAGATTAATTTGCTTCAAGACTTGTTTAGATCCATGGTGACCGTCCTTGCAGCACATTTACTTGACCCAAGGACCAATGCACTACAATTACCTCCATACAGTGAACTGGATATTTTCATCTAAACTTGTGATGGTTATGATAATTGGTCCTTGAGTTCTTTCCTTGACTTAAACTTAAACTTAGGCCATGTCATCGTGCGTTTCGAGCTATAACATAAACCTAATTGGACCACTCAGCTACTTCATTCAACAACAACAACAACAACAACAACAACAACAACAACAACAACAACAACAATAATCCTCTTCCACAATATGACAGTGCAAAGCGAACTTAAAACATAATTTCTATGGTTATCTCCTAGTTCTTGTTAAGCAAGTTGATATACTGTGGTCAAAGGTCAATTGATGCACAGAACAAAACACACTATATCTTCCACGGCCAATGTGCGAGACACATTTCGTTACTGACAACATCTCATGGCCACCTGTGTAAATTCCTAACTATTAGGTTCTAAAACATGATTACATATAATTCATGGTACACATCATGTAAATTCAAATGACGACTTGCGTTATTCAAGGCTACAGTAGTTACCATAGCAACCTTATTTTTTCAATTACAAACCACTTACTAAGAAAACCATAATGTATGCAGGGAGTGCTTTAAATGTCTAAATGTGAATTCAACTTATGACTTTTAAAATACAATTTACCATCTATCAAAACATCAACTTCATGTGATTGGCAAACGAGGCGATATAAGTATCATTTCAAACCTGCCTAAGTATACCTGGATCAAGTAACATTCACAGCGTTATATCTGTGATTGCCAACAAATACCTGAACGCTTGAAAACAGTCTTTCAGACGCAAACTGTTCAAGAAAAGGGTCGTGCTTGGCAACGTTGGATAATTCAGTGGTTGAAACTATACCAAGGATGTACAAATCGGTTATCTGTCTCCTGACCTTTCTTTCGTTACCAAACCTATCCAGAGCAACAGGTACGTAGTTTTAACAAAGGTACATCGTATTTCAAAGTACGCCAACCTCAAAATGTCATTTGCATTTAATAGTGGAACCGTAAGTGCAATTAACATTAGCTTACAGTTGTAGTACAGCTCTGCAAGACACAGAAATAAGTACTTTAGAGAGTACATTCAGTAAATTGTCGTGCTCTGTTATTTATCTCAATATTGCTTGAATTGAATTGAATTGAATTGAATTGATTTGAATTGAATTGAATTGAATTGTTGATCTTTCTTATTGTTGTGGGCACACAATTACAAGTTTGGATAGCTGCATATTTAAAATTGTGTTGTCTAATTGACAGTTTATTTTTTGGAATCGGAATATTATCATTGATTTTAGCTCTGGTTGGATAGCTATGGGACAACTGGTTTGTAATGTAATGGTCGAGAGTGTGTGTATAGCGATCGTGTTTTAGGTCAAAGATGAACATACAAGTTTGAAGTTGACAAAGTTTATAGATGTCAAGGATATTGAGTTGATTAAAGAGCTGGTAGAATGGTCGTTGTAGTCAAAGAAAGTAAGTTCTTTTGTAGACGGAAAAGTGGATCAAGAGAAGTTGGATAAGTGTTTCCCCAGATTTTTGGGGCGTTTTAATAGTCATGTAATTGGGGTTTTTTTCGATACTAATTGTAAGTTTATTTGCATTGCATCAATGGTTAACTTTCTCAAGGGGCTTGCCCAGAAGGAAAAGGTAAATATGGATTTATTTTTTACAAAGTCTCTGCAGTTTTATTGACTCAGACGTACAAACAAATTATCAACAAACAAACAAACAAACAAACAAACAAACAGACAGACAGACAGACAGACAGACAGACAGACAGACAGACAGACAGACAGACAGACAGACAGACAGACAGACAGACAGACAGACAGACAGACAAAAACCACCCTAGAAGTATTCAGTATCTTTGATATTAATAGCAGAAGGCATGGTATAGTTCAACAATTGGTAACATTATGACATATGTACTATTTGACTTTGGATGTTTCAAGGAAATAGACATATTAATGAACTGAGACTATCATGCGACCTGCTGTCTAATAGTACGTACCAAAAACACATTCGCCCTGTCAGAAATGAAACTGAACAAGTGGTAGTCATCGTCGATATTGGTATTAGAAACATCATTAAACTGGTGGGTATTACATTTCTTAGTGTCATCTTATACTAACGCTATAATTTATATAAAAGTGTTGCTAACAGTGAGATCTAGATTTGAAATTAGGTACAACATTTAGATACCCATTGACATATCTCACATAATGTATTCATCGACGTGCACTAACAGAAAATGGTACACAGTCGGCACCTCGTTCTTGCTTTGTACAAATTTCATTCTTCGTCAAAAATACACATAAATTGCATTTATTATTTCTTTGTTCTTTTTCTGAAGTTTGTTCTTTCTAGGAACTAAGAGACTAGTGGAAAGACACTCCAAGAATGTGCACCGTGCTACATTCAGGAAAAAACTTTCAATGTATATGTACTTCGAATTCTAGATAGTAAAACTTTTGTGCAATACAGAATAAAACGTACGTTATCATTGACACTTGGTTCCACTCAATGTCATGACTCTATTTTTCATCTAGGACGAGAAAAGGCAGATTTTGAAGTCATTGGTATATATTACCCTGGTAAGAGATATCATTGTGAAATGTTAACCTCTTCAGTACCCGGGTCGAATCTAATTAGCATATATATACCGTATATATATGCCGGATTTAAGTAGACGTAATAATTAGTCCATCACAGAATTCGAATATGTAGTATATAGGTTTGACCTTTTAAGCTTCATTGATTACTATATGCATGCATTAATGTCAGAGTAGGTTTCAATAAATTCCAGCTACAATATATATCATAGTAGTTATGCTTAGTTATGTGACATGGAACACAATTCTGTTTGAGGTATTTGAACTTTATAAATGTTATTGATGATTGATTGACTATGTATGTAAAAGGGGTATACAATTTCACTCTTTTGTCTAAAAGATGAGAATGACTATCAGCAATTTCGTTTTATACCTGACATCTAGGTGTCTTCATTATTATCTATTCTAGTCCTGGAATGACGAGTTTCTTACATGGGATACTGCAAAGTATGATGGCCTAGAATCAACTTCACTACCAGCACAATCAGTGTGGGTTCCGGACCTCACAATATTTAACAGGTACATACATGTACTAGTATTTCTAACGAAGAATAAGCATTTATGGTGCATACAGTGGTCATTTTCTATTTCCAAGTATCTAAGTTTTGCCTACATTAATAGGTCATTAATTACAATCTTTGAGATATATCTTTTAACAAGCCCTCCTTACTGTAATAAAATGTACACGTGTGCACTTGTGTTTTTTTTTGTCCATCTCTATGTCAACCTATATATCTTAAACTGCCTTCTGTGGGTCAGTCCAACTGTCTGACCATGCGTGTGTCGGTTTGCGAATATCTTTGAACTATGTCCTCTATTTTCAGGTGTCTTTCCTGTGTAATTGATTCTGAACGTAAAATGCTTACTACATTAATATTATGTTAAAATGCATGTTGAAAAGAAATGTTGTTGAACAAATTAATTAACTTACATAAATAAATTAAAGTTTATTTTTCGTGTTTGTTCAGACATGAATTATACGCAAAGAGCGAACCTCTGACGTATTTGGCTTGTGTTTTTGTACCCTAGCATGACTTCTAAACAACCATTCACGATAACGGATTCAAATACGGTTTTTGTACGTCATACTGGTGAAGCTATGCTTTCATGGAGACCTTCTGTATTAGAGACAACATGCAATGTAGACGTGTACACATTTCCAAAAGATACACAGGTGTGTATGCTCTAAAAAGTAAACATCACTGTTGATACTACTTTTCAGAGTTGGAATTTGTTCTTAGTTTCTTTCGTAGTTTTGTCTTTAATTTTGACTTCCTTTGTTTTTGTCATTGTTGAGTTCCACTGTTGATAGTTTTGAAGTGTATTGTTTAGAGGTCTATTATTTAGAGGTCTACTGTTTATATCGATTCTCTAAATAGTTCATTACTTTGTCTATCTTTTTGTTCTGTTTATCAATTCGTTCCGAGATGATGACATTTTCTCCTTGTGTGCATGAATCTGAACAGTACATATCTACAGAAGAGCAAAGCTTTGTTTAGGTCTTCGAGAACACAAAGAACAAATTCTATAGGTCTTCATGTTGTTGTTTTTTGTTGACTTCAAAATACAGAGTTCGAATGTGACATTATACATGTACTTTTACTTTATTTGACTCCTTATTAACTTAGCAAACAAACAAACAAACAAAGATAACGGCAAACCTGATGTAACACTGTCGATGCTATGATTTGTAATTTACATCACATCCCAAAGTTCCTTGATCTTCAATTATGCAGTATGCGTAGGAATAGAATTATCGTGGGCTCTGATATTATTTTTGGTATTTTGACAGACATGTCTCTTCCTCGTTAGCTCTAATGTTATTTTGACATTTTGACAGACATGTGTCTTCCTTGTTGGCTCCTGGCATTATCGGGACAACAAGTTGTATATGGACGTCTACAATTCAACAATGGATGAATATATCTTTCACGACAATGGAGAATGGCTTCTACAGAGAACTAAGTTATACAAAACACGCTCTCAATGGGGAACAGTCTTAGAAAGCCAATACCAAAGTAAGTCAGCTACATTTTTCATAAAACGCAAACAATAATTATAGTAATTACCAATTGTGACATTTAAACCGCTGCGAGAAATACAACAATGAAATTCTTCAAACTAGCCTGATCAAATACGAGAGAACATCACAACGTAACGTTAATTTCTATGCAAGGTCGAAATGTTGTTCTAAGGTTTGACCCTAACTGTCCCTAATGTTTGATAGAGGGACTATGGTAACACCGTATACAAATATACCAGCTTAATTATCTACCATTGTCCATGTGTTCCTAGTCTAGCTGCTAGACCTTCTGGCTTTCTTGTGATACGATACGACAGGCTACCGACAGTCGCTTATTGTATCGGAAGAAAGTCCGAAGGTCTAGCAGCAAGCTTTAAGACTAATGAATTCCCTACACCTACAAGCAATAAATGAAACTCTAAAATTTAATACTCAGAACATCTGAATAAGAAACTTGTCATTTGATCTAAAATACAAATGCATTAACGTTATTTACAGCTACTCAAGGTAGGACGTTTGTTGTTGCTGAATTCACCATTAAACGCAAGGCTACTCTGTACGAGGTTACGCTAGTGGTACCATGCTTAATGTTAGGATGCCTTGGAACACTCACCTTCTATATCCCCTACCAGTACGGTGTTTCCAAAATAGAAAGATGTGCGACTCTGTTTTTGTCCGGACTATTTTTCCTGCAACTACTAAACAAACTATTGCCTGCAACCAGTGACAGAAGAGTGTCCGATATAGGTAGGAATTCTGTTATATGGTTTTACGATGAGAACTCAGGAAATATACTCAATAATTATCTGTATGTATGTATGCCGTACTTTTACAGTAAGTCTTAATAGCAAGTAAGGAATGATAGAAACTTACTAAACTACTTCAAGAAATGAACTTCGGTCTTGCATTTACTAGGATTAATGATCTATTTTAAAGATGATTTTTCAAAATTAAAACACTAAATATTTTGCTTAAGATCTTGCCATTTTGTTTGCATCGCCACGTACAAATTTGAACCCAGAAGAATACATGATCGAAGAACAACGATATATAAGTAACAGACGCTTGTAGAAAGTCTGAGTTCGAATAAGTTTGACTGTTTGTAAAGATGTAATGGCCATTGTGGTTTCGGAGAGTGTACAGTCAAATTACCTACTGAAGTCATGTATGTGAACTGTTGATAGATGCGATAACAACGAAGAACTTCACCTATTAAGATATATTACAAGTTGAAATGACGACTACGTGTAATCCCATTTATATTTTAATTCAGGTATATATTACCTAAGCAATTTGGTGATTATATGCCCCCTTGCAGTGTTTTGGAATGTCTTCATATTAAATATCGATAAACTGGCAGTAGGAAAGGTAAGAAAGTGCGATTAACACTGACATTAACATGTATCTGTCACTTTAAAATATTTTGAAATACCTACAGGGTTCCTTGTTTGGTTCCAGCAAAATTAGAAGCACAAATAATCAATAATTGGATGATCGCTACATTGTTTCCTTGGGAACGAACCCTTGACCCGCTGTTCAATTTAGCGCTCAGTATACATTGCCAAACATCCTGGGTATTTTTTCAAATATGTCAAATGATTGATAGATTCATAATCAGCCTGGTGTGTGTGTGTGTGGGGGGGGGGGGGGTATGTAAAATCAACGAAGTCGAAGTGGAATTCAATTATACAAAACAAATTGACATTTTTGAGAGGTTTTATTTCACAGGTGCCGTCCTGGCTTAAAGTCCTGACAAATACGACAAGTAAAACATCAACAAAAAGAAAACTGAAACGGACTTCCAACGTCCGAGTCGGCAAGAAGTATCGTTGTGACGAGAGCCTATGGACGGAAGATTGTCTTTCAAATTCCAAAATTTATTCAGTGGGTGAATTCTTCGCAGACATTAACAATGGCCGAAATAAGAGTACAGTGAAAGAAATTGCTGACTGTATTCAGCGCATTGATGAACATTTCAGTAATCGTGAGGGGGAGAACCCTATGAGTGACATTCGAAAGGACTGGCATAGTGTCGCCGTTTCACTCGACCAAATGGCGGGTTTCATATTTATTGCTAGTCTGATAGCCATCAATTTGTACATTGCCATGGCCGTTGACTTGCCTCAGAACCAGCCCAATCATTACGATGATATATCAAAGGTTGAATGATGTGATATTGTAGTTATTCTCGTTTTGTAATGACAGTACATTTGCCACCTGAGGGCGTTCTTTGTAAGTCAACATCCAGTCAAGCACGACTGCATGGCGACACAGTCGCAATATATTATTTGAATAAACTTTTAACATAAGTATAGATATTGAAGGGATGATAACCTTTTCTGTACCCCTAGGACAATTACTAAAGCTGCATTATCTGCAACTGGAACGTTTTTTGAAACTATTTTGTTATATTGTTACATATAATAACTTAATCGTAATACTGTACACACACAATATGGTGCAATATATCCAATGCAAATTAATTCTTGGGTCCGCACCCAAAAATCATGATCTCAACTCAGCATTATATTACTTGTGGATAAAACAGACCTTTAAATGACACAAACATGTCCAATGTATTGTTATTTTAACAATTATCAGTGAATATAATGTTGGTCACACTGTCTCACCGAAAAATATAATATACCCCATGCCAGTTGCAGCTAGTGCAGGTTTTAGTCAACTGAGCCTTTAAAATCCGGGTGTGTGTGTGTGTGTGTGTGTGTGTGTGTGTGTGTGTGTGTGTGTGTGTGTGTATGTGTGTGTGTGTGTGGGGGGGGGGGTATTCCGCACATTTTAAGATGGGGTATGCGGCCCAAGTTTAAAACAGCTACCCACGCATAACTCAACAATAGTTAGGGATTTTCAGAAAAAATTATCCGAACAGTTACCTTTATTCTGATGCTGTGAAGGTATTTCTAAGATGTTTTCCATCTTACTGACGCCATAAATAGAGAATTTTCAGATCAAAAGTCGTGAAAAGTTACCCATTTGGGAGCACATACCGATATACCTTTCTGTGGGAGTGCCTCTGGGTTTAAAAGGCTCTAGTGTAGCATAATTAACAGAACCAGTTCTAAAGAATCATAAAACAATCCAAAGGTTGTAGTCTTAGCGCGACATATTGACATATTGGCAAAAGGTACATTTATATCATATTTCTATGTAAATGTTTACTTCTTTAGATATAAACATCCCTAGTTGAGGAAGTTCCAGAAAACAGATTGTCATTATACTTAATGTAAAGTCTATTAAATACATCACAATTTTAAAAACATAAACATGAGTGTGTTGATATTTCATTATTGTTGAATGTTTCCTCCACTGTCTCTCAAACTGTCATTTTATTGTCATCGATATCTTTGACGTAAGTCGGTTATTCAATGTATTTATTATCTTACCCTCTACCTATTTATTCAGAAGAAGAATGAGGAGGAATGACAGAAGGGAGAGATGATTGTGGTGAAGAGTAGATGTAAAAGAAGGGGAGGAGTGGGGGACATTAGGAAGCTACTTAAGAGTAAAATTTAGAATTTTTGGAAATGTGGAACTAAGTACCACTGTACCGTACTACACATAGTCTTGAACCCCAAGCAACTTTATTAATTTACAATGATAAAAATGAAATGTATGTATGTATGTATGTATGTATGTATGTATGTATGTATGTATGTATGTATGTATGTATGTATGTATGTACATGTATGTATGTATGTATGTACGTATGTATGTATGTATGTATGCATGCATGTATGTATGTATGTATGTATGTATGTATGTATGTATGTATGTATGTATGTATGTATGTATGTATGTATGTATGTATTGAAACAGAATAAGGTTGAAGCTTAAAATCATCATGTGCGCAAAGAGGTATTGCATTGAACATAGACCGTCACGTTGCATACACGTTTAAAGTCGCGGATCACTAGATGACATATATGTAGATCAATGACCTTGCACCATAGACAGTGGAGTGGAGAGAGGTTGCACCAACGGCAATGTTTCACTTGTGTTACGTGGAACGTGCAAGTGGTGATGAATATGATATGTACATATACATACGTTAGGGACCGGTCATTTTCTTCGGCCGGGGGGGGGCGCGGTGGATTTGTAGGGGGTCACCCTGTTTTTTAAATTGGCAGTGGGGGGATCATGCTGTTTTCAAAATTGTGGATAGGGGTCATTGTGTTTTGGATTGTGGTGGAAGAAAAAAAGCCTTTTCTACAATGGTATATAGCCTTGTCTGAAACGTGGTACATGTAAATATTTGTTCTTGTCCCTGTTTCTTACATGAATTCTTTAATATTATGTATTAGTTCAAACATATAACTATACACATATGTTACCTAGCTACCACACTAGTTATAGAACATGTCATTTAAATGCTTGGCTGTTTCACGATCAATGCTTCACTTATCTTGCACTTTGGGGCAAAAGTGAACTTGAAAGTTTCGTAATGGTAATCTTCATAGATAGTTTATAAAAGAAGATAATCTAAATTGTTCTACTCGTCAGTATGAACTTGTCAGAAGGGATTAATACACTTTCTATTTTGGACACTACATGTTATTGACACTACAAATCACCGCATCTCATCAGATTCCAGTTTCTATTATACACTAGGTATGACCACCTAAAGTTCTCTAACATACCGGTGACTTTAGATATGCTGACCTTTACTACATGTATATAATGATTCCATTTAACTTTTTAAGAACATATTTCAACCCTATGTAAGTTATAAAGAATAGTTTCTGATACTTGATGGTGCTGTCTTGTAAAGCATGGATTAAGTTATTGCTTGAAAGGGTCTGAGATCTGAATAGCCTAAATATTGGCTTTAAGAGTAAACATCTTACAGGGCTTCTGGAGGGAGACCCCCTCGGACCCCCACTTGAGATGGACATATCCCAGTTTCAAATTCTTCCCCTCTTACTGTCATGATGCTATCAAAGTATATTTCAAAAGTGTTTCAACCCTATGTAGTTGCGTTTTACATGTTGGTGCTGTCTTGTAAAGCTTGGAAATTATTGTCTGAAAGGGTCTGAATAGTCTCAAAATTGACTTTTCAGAGGAAAAAACCTGCAGGGCTTCTAGGGGAGACTCCCTAGGACCCCCCTCCCCCCACATGAGGTGTACACATCACAGTCTCAAGCTCTTCTTTTACAGATAGGGGGTTCAGTGACTTTTTGTCGGCCCGATTTAAGAATCCACCGCGCCCCCCCCCCCTCCCGCTGAAGAAACTGACCGGTCCCTTACACAACAGTATCGTGACAGTAAGCGCCACATTTCGTAAACATTGTCGCTCACGTAGCACTGTAACAATAGTAAAGAATGTATATTATTGGGCTGGGTTGTTTCGTTACTTGGACTGTAACTTTTGCGATGTGTCTCGGTAAGTAAACTACCTTCAGAAAATCATTGCATATACGAATAGCATGCAGACAATTAGATAAATGAAAAAAATAGATGGAAATTCAATTACATCCATTTTCTGTTGTAAACCTCTCTCGTGGTGAAAAATGAACCTCGGTTATCGTCCAAGATCAATGAAATATGGATTAGCCAAGACAAAACCGAGACTTGTAATAATTGTTTAATTCTTTTCTTTGGTGATACCAAATAGAGTGAATTCCTTACAATGACAGTGGAGAACATTGAGAGAATTCACTATAAGTGATAACACTAACATGTGTGTTTATGGCCTATCTCCTTTTGCCTATTAACCACTCATTTCAGTACCTTGGATTAACTAATATGTGCTTCGTTCTTTGGCAATTTTTGTCGGAAATGTTGCAATATTGGCTGCTATGCTAATATTTCCTATTTCTACACTACCTAATTATCTAGTAGCAGAGGTGAGTTCTATTTTGTATGATTCGAGTAAAATACATTTACCACAATATGTCATTGTTTTCTCTTAGCGTCTTCATATGAACGAAGAATCATCACGGCAATCCTTGACGGGTATGATGTCAGAACACGTCCTGTTTTTAACCACATTCAACCAATATTGGTGAAAATGGATATAAATATACTCAGAGTAGTCGAGATGGTAAAATGTTTTTGTTATGTAAATCAGTAATTTGTTGTTTTATTTGTATATGTCTGAGAGTTGCGTAAAAGTATGTCCAGCAAGTAACCTCTATGTTACCGTTCTGGTGTGTTTGCAATATACAGTGGCCATATGGATGACAAATGGGTATTTTATTTTGAATGTTTAATTCATAAAACAACTCTACGGGGTTTTCATACTTGGGAAAAACAATGTGAAGCAACATCTACTAAATCCTTGTTCATAACTCAAAAAATAATCAAAATATTTGTTACTGTACGTACAATAACAAACGTTTTACATACGTTTTAGCTTGTTGTAATTTATGTATCGTGTATTCGATTGTCAGGACGTTGTACTTGTAGTAGTTGTAAAGAACGAATGTATAGGGTGTTCTTATACGACTAACCATATTTGTCTGGACTGTGCATTATATGTAGTCAATGATGAACTATAGACATGATATCAGAACGGTGGTAGATGCGGGTGGATTGTCAAGTTGTATGGAATATATTGACGCAACTGACTCTTCCATGTATGTAAATAACTTCATTACGTAACATGTCAGTAACAATACATAGAATATGCTGGGTACGAGCCACTACTTGTCATATATAAAAACAAACCAATGGTTTCATGTAATAGTCTACTATGTAGTTTCTTATACATGCAATAATGATAGCGATTAATATATGTCTGTCTGTCTGTCTGTCTGTCTGTCTGTCTGTCTGTCTGTCTGTCTGTCTGTCTGTCTGTCTGTCTGTCTGTCTGTCTGTCTGCCTGTCTGTCTGTCTGTCTGTCTGTCTGTCTGTCTGTCTGTCTGTCTGTCTGTCTGTCTGTCTGTCTGTCTGTCTGTCTGTCTGTCTGTCTGCCTGTCTGTCTGTCTGTCTGCCTGTCTGTCTGTCTGTCTGCCTGTCTGTCTGTCTCTGTCTACCTACCTACCTACCTATCTATCTATCTATCTATCTATCTATCTATCTATCTATCTATCTATCTATATATATATATATATATATATCTATCTATCTATCTATCTATCTATCTATCTATCTATCTATCTATCTCTCTATCTATCAATCTATCTATATGTCTGTCTGTCTGTCTGTCTGTCTGTCTGTACATCTATCGACAGAATGAAAAGTTACAACTCATCACAACCCATGTTCATTGCTACGAGGTAAATAATAGTTAAACAATTGATCACACTTGTTAATGTATGCTTTTTACATTTGTAACCGATTTAAAGGCAAAGTTTAAAAAATACAAACAAGTATATATGATATATGATATATATTGTATACACACATATATATATATAAGATATATAACATATGTATATATATATACATATATATATATATACATATATATATATATATGTATATATATATATATATATATATATATATATATATATATATATATATATATATATATATATATATATATATATATATATATATATATATAACTCGGTGAGTATCAATCTGCTAAGATAGTGCAAAATACACAAGTTATGGTACGGAGCCGTTACTCAGAGTTTCACGCTTGAATGCGATCTTCGGACGTCGTCCGAAGATCGCATTCAAGCGTGAAACTCTGAGTAACGGCTCCGTACCATAAATACAGCTCTACTTCTCAGTATTGAGCGCTTTTCCTTCAGTTTATGACTTACCTTCAGTTTATGACTTACCTATATATATATATATATATATATATATATATATATATATATATATATATATATATATATATATATATATATATATAACATTGGCCAACGTCATTTCGACCATTCTATGACTAGGAAACACGTAATCGTAATTGATGCTTATTTCATTCCTGTCAATGATTGAGGAATGGAGAGTAACATAACACCATAACAATGGCATCTTGACGACTTGGGGTATTCAGTAACAACAAAAGAAATATGTTGACCATAAAGACATAGATAGCTCGTTTTGATAAGATAGTCCTGATACATTTATTAATTACATCTAACGCATTTAAGGGGCGATAGTAGACGACACATGCATGATATGTTTTTTTTTCTTTTTGAACGTTGCATGACTGTTACGTGTTGATTAATCTTGACGTCTGGCATTGTTCGAAATCTTGGTGTTTCCATGGATTCAGCTCATGTGCTACCATGTCATATCACGTTGTGAATATTTGCAAAACTGTCTCCTTTGCGCTTTGGAAGATTGGAAAAATTCTCAACATACTGGATCAAACTTCTACCGAGAAACTTGTACATGCCTTCATAACATCGCGATCAGATTACTGTCAATAATAGTTTACTTCATGGTCTTCCTTTATATGAGATTCACAAACTCCAAATCATTCAAGACTCAGTGGCCCAACTTGTCACCAGAAAGAAAAAAATGTGACCATGCTACTTCAATTCTTAATGATTTACACTGGCTCCCTGTTCAGCAGCGAACTGAATTCAACATTTTATGTATCACTTTTAAAGTTATAAATGGAATTGTACCGTCTTATTTTAGTGAATTGCTGACAAAACAGGCCACTGGTCGTAATGTTCGTTCTCAGTTCAACGGTAACATTAGTTTACACCAGCCTTATTGACATTACTATGTATTATGGTAATCGAGCTTTTTCACACTGTGCCCCTCGTCTATGGCATGTCTTTCCATCACCGATCCGAGCTGCTTCTTCATTCAACCGTTTAACCGCAGTTTGAAAATTTACCTTTTAAGTCGCTAGACATTTTATATATTTAACCGTTTTGCATGTGAACCTTTTTACTAGTATATTTCTACTATCGGGACTTTTTAAACAGTTTTAATTTTAGATAGTGTATTTTTGTTGTCTTTTATAATGATTGTTTTTGTATTTTCCAACCAGTTGTACTTGTACAGCGCATTGAGATTATTTTTAATGTAATGCACTTTATAGATTATTATGATTATGATTATGATAATCTTTGCACTTATCAGACATGGGTTGATGAATTCCTTACATGGGATCCTGCTGAGTATAATGGAATAGAGAAATTACTCTTACCAGCAACTGATGTATGGTTACCTGATATTGCCTTCTATAATGAGTAAGTATTAGTCATAACCATTGAATTATTTCCATCGTTGTTCTTAAATGGTGTTGTTCATGTATTTAGTGTAATTTTAAAAATATATATATTTGCAGTTTAGGTAAGGGAGAAGCATTTAAAGCCAGTGGTAATTCAGTTGTCGTGTACCACAACGGAACAGTGAGTATATATTGGAGACCTTTCATACCAACAACGCAGTGTCCTGTTGATGTATATTCTTACCCTCGAGATACTCAGGTAGGTATGCAATTTTCAAAGTTTTTCAATTGCATTGGTATATGAACCTCATTTGTAGAGCAGTCAATCCTGTTGTGCTGCATAAAGGTGGTTTCAAATAATTTAGATAGAATATTCAGCTCATTCCCCCCTCGCCACCAGAAAGATACTTATAGTCTTGATGACAGTCGATAAGTAACCCGGACCACTATATATGCGATATTAAAATGTATTTAACAACTGAGTTACAGTGGTCTAAGGCAGTAATTGATCATGTTACATGTTCTTCGAGTCGCATAAACATTATATACTTCAATCTACGTAAATACATCACAAAGTTTGTCGAGTTTTGATCACTCAGGTAACCATTTTAATAAGTGGACGTATTTGATCAGCTTTGATCATGCATTGCGTTATTCTTGGTTTTCTGTTATTCATAAATTTATATCTGTCTCATTCCAGAAATGTGAATTTTTCATCGGTAGCTGGTCTTACACGAGAGACGAAGTTATTCTGGAACCTATATCTGACACATTAAACAAGAAGACCTTTTCTCAATCGGGAGAATGGGAAATGGAAGAAACAAAGATTAGAGAAATTGTAATCGGTAAAATATTTCTATTGTAATTGCACACTTCAATAATTCCATTCCTTAAAGTACTGCTAAAAACATCCGGAGTTTAACTCTCATTTCCCCTTTTACAAAGGTCAGTGACCGACAAAAACACACTGTCGTACTTGGAAATGGTGTCGATTCTGTGATCTTCGCCACAAATCACAATATATATCATTTAAATTAATGTATAAATTACTTATTTTGAATATATTTCAGGTAGTCCCATATATTATAGTTGTCTGGAAGTAACCTTTTCAGTATCAAGGAAGTCTACTTTGTACGTGATCACCCTGATTCTACCCAGTGCACTAATGGCAGTCCTCTCCATGTTCTCACTACCAATACCACATGAATTTGGCAATGTCAAGATCCTGATGGGTGTCACTCTCTTCTTATCAAGTGTGGTGTTTCTAGCCCTCGCTGGTGAAAGGTTACCCGCTACTACTGACAAGATACCTTCTTT
Source organism: Glandiceps talaboti (assembly GCF_964340395.1). NCBI lineage: Eukaryota > Metazoa > Hemichordata > Enteropneusta > Spengelidae > Glandiceps > Glandiceps talaboti. The sequence goes on along the minus strand of NC_135550.1, from coordinate 29,239,938 downwards.
AGGTAAAATGTATTTTAACAGACATTATCACACTTCCATTTTATGAATAATTATTACTTTAAAATTTATGTAAACTTATAGATTTCAATTACTTTTACACTCATCATATGACATGTTTCTCCTGTAGAATTGTATTATCTGGCTACCCTTGTGACCATCTGTTTAGTGGTAATACACAACGTATTGGTGCTTGCCGTTAATAAGCTCGGAAAGAGCAAACGAGAGGTGAGTGAATGATTTTAGCATAGCAGTATGGGCATATATATATATATATATATATATATATATATATATATATATATATATATATATATATATATATATATATATATATATATATATATATATATATATATATATATATATATAATGTATTCCGTGTGTTTTTCTCTCCATATTGTAAGGTACATGTATCAGCTTACAATAACCATAACATATCCCACCACATGAATGTCGCATTCAGATGGACCATGGATGTCAATCCTATAAATACACAGAAAATGACCTGCTTGCCTTTCCACTTTGCATAAACATGCGACATATAAATTCCTTCAGATGCACATAGTAAGTTTGTGTGGTTATTGTAACTGACGAAATGTAGAAATAACACTTGTTAATCTACCCTAATCAATTTAAAAGAGGATTTAGTCAAATATTTTACATTTGTCTTCTAAAGGTACCCAAATGGCTGAAGGGAATAATTCATAACAAATGGTTCAGGATTCGTGGAAATACCTGTACGTTTATGGCACATAATACACCTCGATATCCGACTCGTTATAATAGAGCAAATAACAAGCAACAAGTATTGCCAAATGACAAAAACCTTCAACTGGATGGTATTATTCATCGTATGGATTCCATGTATGCGAGTGTCACGTCGTTTTTAGAAAAGAAAGAAAAGCAAGGCCAACGTGAAAGTGACTGGTATACAGTAGCAGTCTGGATGGATAGACTAGCAATGGTATTCTTTCCATTGCTGCTCCTCATCTGGTATTGCGCAATAGAATACACAGTGACTGGTGATGACTGACCATCATGAGGCCTGCAGACTGATCTGACCATTACATATTCGTGCTAAATTGTTTGCGATATTGAAATAACGAGAAAGTAAACATTACTGGAAAAACAAAATTATAGCAGATGCTGTTGTGCATATTTCTATGAGTACATATCTATATGTACATTTCTGCTAACAAAATGAAATGTTGGATTTTGTTAGCAGAGGACTTCAAGAACAATTACAATGTAGCGAAGTGTCGTGAATGAATGAATGAATGAATGAATGAATGAATGAATGAATGAATGAATGAATGAATGAATGAATGATCTTTGGAAATAAAGCTGGAATCTGGTTAGATTTTCTCGTTTATAAGTAGCAATTTTGAACGTCTACATTGAATTTCTATAAACTTCTTTTCAACATCTAAAGTCCTTTTCGACAAAGATGATAAAGAAAGATAAATATTATTCTTGTCAATTATGTCGAGATTTTTACGCACTTGCTTGAATAGTTTTTATAAAGAAATATCTACATTTCAATATTAATCTTCAAGATATTTATATATCGCGTGGGTCATTCTTATACCTTTTATCGCAAATACAACCACCCAGACATTTTTTTCGATTTTGTAGATGGGTCATTTGATACTTTAAGGTTCGAAATAATTTTTTTTAACCTGTTATCATATGTACATTATTGGTAGATAAAAAACAACAGTCAGTTCACTTGGGGCAATCACGTGGTGATAGTGTTTTATTCTATCTATTTTCTACACATGACAATGTATAGAATGCTTAAGGTAATGAGGCAAACGAAAAATTCATAACGACACAAAATATTTTTGAAATCATGGCAATGTATTGACAAAGTCTGGACATGTAATGCCCTGAGTACAATAAGTCTAAATATTGTTGGTCAAAAGCGAAGTTAAAGGCGATAATAATATAATAATATCAATGATAATAATAATAATAATAATAAAGTTGGTTTTAATATAGCGCTTTCCCACTTTGTGCTCAAAGCGCTTTATAATTAATACCCCTGGCATGGATCTATATTGGCGAAACGGCTCTTTTTTGTACTTTCTCAACTCCCTGGGGAGCGTACAATCCATTACCGCCTTTATAAGCACATATGATGAAAGCGATATTAACGATGAATTATTGTATGTATTTTTAAAATTGGTAACACTAAATAAAACCATACGAGGGTACATACTGTGTATCGTACTACATTGTACTGAGCTGTGTTGCGCTGTACTGTGTTGTGCTGCATTGTACTGCCCTACACTGGACTGTACTGTACTGTCCTGCACTGCACTGCACTGCACTGCATTGCACTGTACTGTACTGTACTGTACTGTACTGTACTGTACTGTACTGTACTGTACTGTACTGTACTGTACTGTACTGTACTGTACAGTACTGTAATGTAATGTAATGTAATGTAATGTGCTGTGCTGTGCTGTACTATACTGTACTGTACTGTACTGTACTGTACTGTACTGTACTGTACTGTACTGCACTTCACTTTATAATGCGGTACTATATTTGAATGAATGGGATTTAATTATACTTTTTATAGTGTGAGAGATAAACAACCCATACTATTCACATCATTAAAACATCACGTCCTTCAAGTACATAAATGGAACAAATGTACTGGTATCCTTCCTTCATTAATGTTGCGTTGTATAAAGAACACAACTTATTGGTTACAGTCATACAATCGTAAATAAATGGAAAATCTTGTTTGCCTTCACTAAATTTATCTCTGTCACGGTGTCATCTTGTAGCATCAGTAAGAGTCGACACTTATTCATACTCCTTATCTTGTACGTTTCGTTTTTATAAGATTATAATAATTATAATAATTCATTAATTAAATGAGTCACTTTAATAAATGGCCTTGGAAATATGAAGACTGGTATATATATATATATATATATATATATATATATATATATATATATATATATATATATATATATATATATATATATATATATATATATATGATTGTATATATGGTAATTTATCATACCTACCTTGTTTGATTATAATAAAGGAGTGTCTCCTACCGTCTAGCAGCTGACAGTCCCAATACAACCCATAGTGGTTGTTCTTTGTTTGTTTTTCATTTAACCTTATATCTGTTCATATATATTCATTAATGTAATTCAAATGCACGGGCTTGGTATACCTCTGTAAAATGAATTTAAAGTAATATATGCATGGGCATACTGTCTCGTTTCACTTTATTATTAGTAACGTCATACAACATAGGCTACCTGTACAATGAAGTTGTCATTTACTGGTAATGCAAAATGACGGCATCATTGTTGTTGTTGCTTTCCGTGATGATTTTATGGAGTTGTAATATCTGCAACCAATGCCAAGGTTAGTAAACATATATTTTGTATTTAACAAATCTCGACATGTTGTTGTTAATCACTAATACCAAAATAATCACGAGTTTGTTTACTGTGACAATATCTATAGTGAGCGGGCTAGTGTATGTCATACAGCACTTAGAATAGCACTATTCTAAGGTTCTCGTGTATCTCCGTCTATACAGTACAGTAATTTCGCACGCAATTCTACTGTACTCCAACATATCACGTCTACTTTGTGGCCAGTTATAAAGTTTCATCGTCGTTATTCTACATTCCAGCATCACTGGAAGAGACGTCAATTATGCAAAGTATTCTACACGAATATGACACCAAATCTAGACCAGAATTGGACAAAGAAAGAATTACCGTTGTGTCAATGATGGTGGATATTTACCGAATTATACACTTGGTAAGGTGTCAATGTTATAGATCAATTTTGCAATGATTTTGTTTTGATAGTGGTTATTGCGTAGGAAGACCTGAACTGAAATATTGCCATTTAAGTCTTGTGTCCTGTACCATCTTTTCTAAATGTTTTCTTACAAATAATATTCTCAAACGCAATTTACTAATGAAGGCATGAGTTTATTTTAAAGTTCTTCATAAATTAACACCTCTGTATCTTACCTATTCCACCAGACAAAGATCCAATCTCAATACGCATGTGTCGAGAGTTAGCAGTAATTTCGGCAAGAGAACCTTTAAATATTCTGGAGCTGTTTTATGGAACAGTCTACCAACACATATTAAGCAGTGCAAAGCAATTCATACTTTTAGAAATACATACATAAATCATATTATGTCAGAGAGGATGACTTCCAGTATGGTGTAACTGGATGGTGGTGTAAATTTATGTATTGATATTGTTGGTTTTTCGTCTTGTCTTGTTAAACGTTGCTTTCGCATTGTTTGTAATCTCTTTTTGTGTGGTATGCAATGTGTTTTTGGTGTGTGGTAACAGGGCCCAGGTGGAAATCAGCTTCTGTTGTTTCCTGGCTACCCTGTTCTTAAATAAATTTTACTACTACTACTACTACTACTACTACTACTACTACTACTACTACTACTACTACTACTACTACTACTACTACTACTAAATAACATCGAAAGAAAGTTCTCAGCTATCTACATTTTGTATATGTAGATACCGTGAAAACCATGCAATTGCAATGTGTTATGTTTTGAATGACATTTTCCAAATGCATCGCCTATATTATAACAACTTTTAATGTTGATCTTGTTTACAGGACGAAAAATTGCAACAACTAAGCACTCATTTTGTTTGTTATCAGGTAAAGCATGTTTCATTTTCGTCAAAAAGATCACAATTTTCTTTGAAGTTTAATAGCAAGTCAAATATTAATAATATAATAGATATTTTTGTCTAAACTACTATAATACATCCTTACACTAAAAACCCAGCAGTACCTATCACTACACTAAACACCAGCAGTATCTATCACTAGACTATGACCAGCAAAGGTCGTTTGTATATTTCGAGTTTGTGAAGAGAACATCAGATATTCATTCATTCATTCATGCATTCATTCATTCATTCATTCATTCATCATTCATTCATCATTCATTCATTCATTCATTCATTCATTCATTCATTCATTCATTCATTCATTCATTCATTCATTCATTCATTCATTCATTCATCCATCCATCCAGAATTGAAATACTATATTAGCAAAAGTGTAATTACTTTTAAAATAACGATACAGTTCTAAACCTACCATGAGAGCCATAAAAAGGCGGGAAACCGGTGTGGATGGCAAAGAGTCTTGGATATACATGGACATGTATGGATATTGAGTTGAGGAATTGAAAATGAAATGTTTACCTTAAAGTTGAAATTTGGAAAGCTACTCTTTAATCATCAAATATGCATTGAAGCAATTAAAGTTTTACAATTTAAAAGATTGGTTTGTGAGAGTTTGGAACTGAAAGATAAACTCAAATTGTATTCTACATCCTTTACGTATACCGTAATAGGATTTATCAATGTCATCTATCATCGAAGGTACATAATAATTGTTTCATTCAAATAGTTTTACTTATATCAGAAGACCTACATGAAAGATTTATTGATAATTTGCCTACATTGTACTTGACAGACATGGGTTGATGAACGTTTACGTTGGGACCCTGCAAACTACAATGAAAAGAAACATGTCAGGTTACCAGCTTCTAATATTTGGATTCCTACCACCATTCTATACAATGCGTAAGTATTACAAGTCGATCAAGTAGCTAAAGAATTATTTTATAATATCAAACTTTGCATAACATTCAATACTGACCATAGTTATTTCAAACTGAATTGGCGCATGGCGTAACATTCAATACTGACCGTGGTTAT